>NW_011966690.1:12572-16716 GCF_000949405.1 Vollenhovia emeryi | reverse complement strand
TTAAGATGGCTTTTGCATAAACCGACCAAAAGTAGAAAAAATTGAAATTTAAATATGTTGCGGTTGTAAATGTTATCTATATCAGTACACCAAATTTCAGACCCGGTCACCGATGATATAAAATAAAAAAGTTAGTTTTTGTAACATTCCTGTAAACATCAAGTAACGGTCGCATAACATCAGTATTATAATTTCCTACTCAACAAGATAAATGTAATATAACACCCATGTTATATTACATTTACATTATTAAGTAGGAAATTATATTGATATTATGTAACTGTTATTTGGTGTTCACTGGGATTAGGGGTCATGGGCCAATTGCTCGCAGAAACACTTTAAGGATTAATATTATTTTATAGAAAAAGTAGATCTTAACAAGAAACGAGAAGAACATAATAAATGTCACAAAGATTCAAATGTGCTATTAAGTATATGAGGTTACCGACCTTTGCAAGTAAATATTTATTAGTAAAATCAAAAGGTATGTTTTGAGGAAATTTGATAACTCTTTGAGACTTGACAATATCACATATTTTTAACTGTTTTTAAATATGCATATACAGGGTGAGTAAAAAGCACCGGACCGCTGAAATATCTCGAAAGATATGGGAAATACGGAAAAATGTTTCAGACAAAAGTTGTACGGTTTTAAAAGGGCTATATAATGGTGAAATAAATTTTCGAAAAAAGTTATTTTTTTATAGTTATATGGAGGTTTCCGTAATTTTTTAAAATAAAACCTCTTATTTCTGATTACATATTCTTGTAGCTGACCTCGAGACCTTTTCAAAACTCTACAGACACATTCTTTTTGGTCAAGTATTCCAGACAACATGCATGTCTAAACGAAAATATGTCTATACGAAAAATATCTGGCTGGGGTAATATTTTTCGCAATAAGAATTTTAATGAGGATCCGGGCAGCCACTTTCGCCCGCTAGGGAGCTGCCGACCAAAGGCGCGTCTGCTAGCCCATAAGCGATTACGGAACTGTTAGAGCTAACACCGTTGTTCGGCAAAATGCCTATGTGCTGCGTGTTTAAATGTTCTAATATGGGTGGACACGAGTTTCTAAAAGACCCAGAGAGAAGGAAAAGATGGGTGATAACTGTAAAACGGGAAAAAGCCTACAATGCGCGCGCTGCCGCTGCAGCAGTCAATCCGACGTTAGGTTGGCATCTCGGTGTTGCCATCTGTCCTTAGCTTGTCGTTGCCGGATCCTCATTGCCAGACACGATCGACAAACCGATGTTATTAATATATTGTTTAGTTTTAGATAGGGGTCTTACTTGAAAGTTACTTGATAAGATAATTTTTGAAAGTTTTTAAAAATAGAAAAGTTTGTGAAATTAGAATGAGATTTGTAGCGCAATATGTAGTGTATAAGAGAGGATTGGGGCAGTTATGACAGCCACCCATAACCAGAACTGTCACATTACTGACAGCTTAAAGTATCGATTACTTTCAACACAAAAGATTCATAAATTAATCCGCTAGGAGATAATTTTTAAAAGTAACTCGCATTTAAAAATTGTTGAAGAATATGAGGACGATATAAGGAGGTCTATCAACGGCAGAATTTTGGGAAAATAATTCTTAGCATACTAGGAGTCCTAAAAGTAGTAATCACGACTTCCAAGAGAAGCTTTTAGTTCTCATTCCTATAGAAGAGGAAAGAACTCTTCGACGTCCGCTTGACCGCGGTCTAAGTACAAAGACCAGAAATTGCGTAATATCGAGATACGACCTTGCAAAAGAGATCAGTCGATATGCCTATAATACATGTCTCGAGGACGTCTTTTAGATTTGTTTTCAAGACGTCTTACAGACGTCTTGAAGACAAGTCTAAAAGACAGAAGGTCAACTACAAGAATATATGTAATCAGAAATAGGGGGTTCCATTTTAAAAAATGGCAGCGAACTCGATATAACCATAAAAAATTTATTTATTTCAAAACTTTATTTTACTATTATATTAGGGTTGTAACGAAAGTGGTTATAACGAAAACGAATGCGAAAGCGAAAGAAAACATATCAATTTTTGCGAAAGCGAAAGCGAATGCGAATGCGAAAGATCTTGTTTCTTTCTACTGAATGATATAATTGACAGTTAGGAAAAATGTTATGTAATTAATAATCTAATAATAATAAAAAATATTTCTAATTGAAATTATTGAATGAGAAATGCAGATTAGTAAATTAGTAACTTATTTATTTTAATTATAATCATAAAATACATTATTGCAATGTAACACAGAACAGGAACGGAGATATCACTTTCTAATAAAACAAAATAAACATTTTCTATCATTTCAGAATAAAATAAAGCTCTAAAATATTGTAGGTTAGGTTAGAGTTCTACGTGCGGGCCAGACAAAATCTTTAGCTAAAACTTTCGCATAATTAGTTGCGAAAGCGAAAGCGAAAGCAAGAGTCTAAAATGATGCGTAAGTCTCGCTTTCGCATATGCGAAAGCGAATATTCGTTACAACCCTACATTATATGGCCTTCTTAAAACCGTATAACCTTTGTCTAAAACATTTTTCCGTATTTCCCATATTTTTCGAGATATTTCACCGGTCCGGTACTTTTTACTCACCCTGTATAACCTAGCACATATCAATGCATTTGATCAATAATCCATTAAGTGATTTTTTAAGTGAAAAAAAATAATGAATTTATAAATCAAAGGGGCCCCACTAAAGCACCTATACTAACCGCTCCTTTATGCAGAAGCCACCTTAAATACAAAAACGAACTATGAATACCAGCCAGACATGTATGAAACAATGCAATTCAATTTTAAATTTGCAATGTAAAACAGTTACATTGTAACTTCGAGAAGACAATTGTTGGAGAATATCACGTTTAGCAACAAAAAGAGTCATCAAAACAAAGACATTTCGCGATTGTCCGAATTCTTGCGTGATAAATGAAAATACGATAAACTCGCACGATAAATGACGGTCTGAAATCTTCAACCGAATATAAACATACACACGTACAACAAACATAAATATACACACAAAACGATCTTTATTTTCTCTTTTTTTTTAATTTCTTCGCACGAATTTACTCTCACATACAGATACAGTGATATATCAATACTAAATCGTATTTTTACCATTACGGTCAAAGAAGCTGATGTAAGGTATATCAAGTATAGTGCTCCATGTAATTATACGCACGCAGTCCAGGACGGACTCATCGCCCAGTCCGGACACGATCACCAGGTGTCTGGGTATCCTCTTCATTTTAGTTAGCGTGCGAATGAGCTCCGCCGTGGTGCCCGCGCGCCAGTACTCCGCACACCGCCCGTATGCTGCGTCGCACGCATAGCGGATTGCGATGTACAGGCTATGTAAAAGGTGTGCGAGCACTAACATCATATGTAGAAAAGCACTCATACTGCTGGCGTGCGACTGCGTGTCTATACAACATAATAGGGTGTGTGGCATCGACTGAGCAGCGCGACAGCACGCGACAAGTCTTTTAAGCTGCCTGGACTGGAAGGCCTCGAAATCCGCGTGTCCACCACCAGCCTCTCAGCCAGCGTTACGTGTCAACCACACGCACACATGAATCAGCTTATAAGTCGAACGCTCGTAAAGTCCGCGAACCTCACTAGCTGCACAGCTCGAGCTTCCTACACCACCTCACGTGGGAAATACATACAACTTCTTCTGTTTTTTATTTAAAGGTCAACAAGAGTGACGGGCAAAGCGGAAAATTCCGAATCGATATTGAAGACCTCATGCGGCAACAGTCCGAAACTTCAGTTTTAGGATTACCAATTTAAGAAATAAATTCCTAGGCTCTATGGCCGGTATTCATAGGCCCGGTTTCACCAACGCGAGTTAATCTAATCGGTCGGTTAACTTGACAGGGTGCCAACATAAAACTTCTTTATTAACCTATTTTCTTGGTTAATAAAGAAGTTTTATGTTGGCACCCTGTCAAGTTAACCGACCGATTAGATTAACTCGCGTTGGTGAAACCGGGCCATAGTTGAACTATAAAGGCCTTCACACATAAAATTCCGTAAGGACGTAAAACGTAAGCATAAGAAAATCGACCAATCACAGTCGAGAACGTAAGGCAATGACGCAAGCAGTAGCAAATCCAACCTGTTGATTTTCTT
>NW_011966690.1:9394-11116 GCF_000949405.1 Vollenhovia emeryi | reverse complement strand
GCTTACGTTTTACGTCCTTACGGAATTTTATGTGTGAAGGCCTTAACCATACTGGAAGGAGCACTCCATTGTTGTCGTGCGGTCAGAGCTGTGCGAGAGGGATAGTTGAGTGGCGACCGTGCTAGTCTTGTCTAACTAACTACAGCGATCATCGCTGTAGTTAGTTAGACAAGAATAGCACGGTCGCCACTCAACTATCTCTCTCTGCTCTGCCGAAAATGGTCGATTAAAACCGATTAAGACAAAAAGTAATCCAAATTGATCGGGATTTCTGCACCGAAAATACGGTATTAAAACCGATTGAAAATATATAATTCTGGCGGATTCCCAGTGAGAAATGATTCGTCGATCGATGTCGAAACGATGTCGAATCGATGTCAATTTGACGGTATCGATGTCGATTCGACATCATTTTGACATCGATCGACGAATCATTTCTCACTGGGTTAATGTTGGGTTATATGTATATACATCCACCTCAATCCGATATTATACGATTTCATCAAATCGGTTTTAATGCGATGTGAATTTGTCGAAAACCGACAAAAATAATCCGTTACAATTGGAAATTCGACGATTTTGCAGATTACATCGCAATACACAATTAAAAAAGTGTTAAATGTCTTGCTTATATTTCATGTAAACTTTATTTTACTTTAATTATCACATTCTACAAGAATACTATCGTGTAATATATTTTATTACGATATCAATACTGCTTGGTTGAGTTACCTTTAACATATTAATTTTAGAACCTTAAAATAAACTTATATTATAACAAAACGTAATTAAACTTATGATAAATGGACAGTTTATATATATAACTGAATGGTATCAAACTTTCAAGTAATACAAACAATATTAAAATTGGAAATGAAATAAACACATGTCCGAAATCAGTGAATTTTGCATTAAATCGGATTACAATCAATTCAATTACTAAAAATTGGATATTTATTATAATGAATTAAAATTGCATATTAGATGGATTATTTTGGATTATATATCCATCCGATTATTTGTGTTTATTTGGATTGACAACATTAGGTTTTAGAATGTAATGATTTCGGATTAGAAATAATCCGCGAAAGCGATATTAAAACTGATTGTAATTTGTTCCGAATTAAAATCGATTACTTTTTAATCTGGGCGCGGATTGAACCGATTAAAACCGATTAAAATGGATTAAAACAGATTAAAACGTAATCCGTTTTAATCGACCATTTTCGGCAGGGTGACCGCTCGATCCTATGGAGGGGGTAGGCAGTGCTCCTTCCAGTATGGTTATAGTTCAATGTCATAGTCAGATCCAGGGTTGGGCACGTAAAATGCTCAATGCACTGATCTCAATATAACACTGGATAGTGAATGCTGTGGGAAAAGTGTGTTACGATTTGAAGACCCCGACAACCATCTTTGATACAGTAAAACATGCACGTTTAGGCGGTAAATTCAAATACAGTAAACCCTCGTTAACACGAACTCGAAGGGACCGCAATTTGAGTTCGTGTTAACCAAGTGTTCGTGTTAACGAGGAAATCTGGCCCCTCGTTAACACGAATTTGTTCGTGTTAACGAGGTCAACTAAATTTAGTAGATTGTGTTGCATATGATATATTCATTATTATTTATATAGTTATTTAAGAAAAACATCTTTTACATTTAAAATTAAAAATAAATATAAAGAATTGAATTACATTATACTATTTACGCTGATCTGTC
>NW_011966690.1:0-4100 GCF_000949405.1 Vollenhovia emeryi | reverse complement strand
AGCTCGTCTTTTATACTAATACGGGACGATTTTTACTTACGAGAAAGACTAACGCGCGGTCGCCACGTCGCGGTAGTATGTGGTACTAGTGCTATCTATTCAGGAGGGAATCAGGCGTACCGGATCAGGCACATGTCTATATTCCGCGTATATCCCATGCACATACGAGAAATAACGTACTACTAAGATATTATACGAATGTTCTCAGTTTATCCTGTATTATCCCAGAACATTCAGTATGAGTACAGAATATTCGAATGATATCATGTGCTGTGTGGGTTATTATTCTAAAATATTATATCCAAACGATCGAGCATAAGATTTGACCGAAAGAAATAAAGGAGACAATAACATTAATGAAACAAATGTTTAATACTTATTCAATAAAAATATAATGCAAACAACTTTAATACAAATAAACATTTTATTAAAAGATTACTTTTTCTAATTTAATTGTTGAATACATATCGGTCTTGATTCACGACAGTATCGTTAATTTAAAAAACTTAGCGCTGCTAAACCAAATATTAATTGCGCTTTTCCTCCTTCGTTACAAGTATTAAGTTTAACCCAATCTACCACTATTTTCAAGTTGGCTACTTTTGCATCAGACACCCTGTATAATATAATAATTTCTTATGTGTATAGAAAAAGTCACGGGATGGTACTACTGTCTACAACACGTGCACAATAAAGCGTAAACAAAGATAAAGATCCCAGCAAACACAAAGTAACAATTACATAACTGTAAGTTAAAATTTCCTACTCAACAATGTGCTGCCCACGGGCGCCCAGCCGGCGGGCATGCCCCCACTCCAATCATCGCCCCACCACGTCTACAATCATGTTTGGCTGCATCGTTTTCAACTCTCACACACTGAAAGCGACTTTCTTTGACATATAATGAGCAACATAGATAGAACGCTTTAGCGTGTGAGTGCTCAAAGAAAACACGTAAATATTTATTAATTAGATTATTTATTTATTATAGATAAAAAATTTGTAATGTAATGGTTAACACACACGCGTGCGCACATAACATCCCACATAGCACAGCGACATCACAGTGATATCAGTGTGATATCTGTTTAAGGATATCCCATATCCCAGAGATATCTTGAGATATCCAAATTACATCAGTGTGGTATCACGGGAATATCCAAATGTCCGCCTTTTATCATATCTCAAGTTAATATCTAAGAGACATCTTTGTGATGTCGCAAAATAATGTTAATGTGACGTAACATGCAATGGGATGTAACAGAGACGTCCCCCATTGCATGTTACGTCACATTAATATTATTTTTTCTAAATTAACATTATTTTTATTCTAAAAAGATATCCCAAATAGCACAAGTCCGTCCTGGACATCTTTGTGCTATTTGGGTAATAGGGGGGTAGTAAAACATCAGCACGTTACCTATTAAAAAATCTAAATTTTTAAAACTAATTTTTAAATTGTGTTAAATTATTAAATCATCAAAAGTATACAGGGTGTACTAAAACCACCGGAGGTCCTCTTAATGATAGATTCCTTAGAACATTTCCAGACGAAAACCCTAATACAAAAGTGTCGAGGCTATAATAGTTTTTAAATTAGAAGCGATTATTTTCCACAAATGATAGGGCTGAAATTTCGCGCGCTCAGGCACGGGTAAATGACAAGTGATATAAGTGCTCCTATGAATATCGCACTTTTTATGGTGTTATGTTTATTGTATAAATTTACAATAACATTGTCGTTACCCGGTTTTTCGCTTCTTTACACGTTTCATTAGTACATTCTCTTTATGAATAATGGCCGTGTGAACTTAAGGACGTTCGTAGGCTGTAATCGTAGCCAAAAGTTTTCGCCCACGTTCAGTTTTCTTTCCGTATAGCGCGGCGTCTCCTTACTTCACGACTTTTAGCGTAAATTATACACGGTACATAATTAACACAAATCTGCGTCTTATATGTATACACGTACACCAGCACGCTTTGTGAAAAATGAAGATCAAACAATATAGCCTTTGTGAATGTATTGGCCGACACGCTTCGAAATATCGTCAGGTAGAGAATTTCGAATTACAAATACGCATAAACGGTACGGCTACGTATCCCTATCTTATAATATATATCATTCCTAATATCATTATGCATCATATATTAGTTTTCTAGCAAAATACATAAAAAATTTCTATCACAATAAATTAAAGTATCCCTGCAGAACACGTTTCGCCTATACCATACGAGTAACTTTGATATTGAATATCTCGACTTTGGTACGGACGCGGTTTTTAAAATTGAGCAGACATATAGATAACACTATTAATAGCATATGGTCTAAATTTGAAGCAAATATATAGAAAATCGATTTACCAGTGAACGTCCTTAAGACATCTAAAAAATAATTCAAGTAAAAATTTGCAACATGTTGCAACTTCAGCTGCCAAAGTAGTCGATCAATATCAATGACCATGAAGCTGGTTACTATGCTACGATGCAAATCAAATGTAACAGAATTAAGTTTTATATTAATTTTTTCCATTTTTAAATAGTTTTATCATAAATTATGCGTATAAAATATACGAACGCAATATTTATAAGCGGGAATAGTTTTTTTATTGACTGTAAAGCATATGAAAGTCACGGAATATACTACTATTTATAAAACCTACGCTGCAAGAAATACACAAGAAATACAAATTGCAATCGTTTAGTAGACGGCAAATAATAAAACCAAACACAAATTTTACCAGTTTTAACATATTTTAATTGTCAGTTAGTATTTTTATAACAAGTGCTCAAAATGACCACCCTCGCATTGAAGACATAATTGTGCGCGTCGCAATAAACTATTTGTTAAAAATGGTAAAATTTGTGTTTGGTTTTATTATTTGCCATCTACTAAACGATTGTAATTTGTATATCTTGCAGCGTAGGTTTTATAAATAGTAGTACATTCCGTGACTTTCATATGCTTTAGAGTCAATAAAAAAACTACAGTAGAACCTCGATTATACGGCCTTCGATCAACCGAGGCTCCGCGCTATCCAAGCCACCGGACTTATCCGAGCACTCCGCGTTAATCGAGGTGTGCGCTCGGATAATACGGAAAAACTCGGATAAAACGGATGACGCCGCTATGCTGTATGCGCGGAGTAGTTTGCGATTGCAACATACTTTTTGCTTAAACAAGCATAAATTTTAATGTACGTTCGTTAAATTTGTACTTTTATATGTTCATGGGGTTAAATTCCATTGTAGCATTTTAAATATATAAAAAATAATAAAAGTTTTCGAATTTTGTGTTTCTTTCCGTGTTATCCGAGTTTTCGCTTGTCCGAGGTACCCCCTCCCCACATTACCTCGGATAAAAGAGGTTTTACTGTATTCCCGCTTATAAATATTGCGTTCGTATATTTTATACGCATAATTTTAAATAGCGAAAGGTGGAGCGGCGCGCCGAAAAAAGTTATCACGCAGCGAGCGGCGAGCTTCAGTATACACTCCCTGCTCGCCCCTCACCGCTCGTAGCCGGAGAGCTGGTGAACATTTTGTTAAGGACGTTCTCTCGTTCAGTCATGCTCACCCAAACCGAGCTCTTGCCCACGTAACGTATACCTTCCCAGCAAAAAATACAGTAATCTTAAAAATTCAATATATATCGGTTGTATGCATACTTTAACGGCTGGCTATTATTGAATATTATAACAAAGATGTTAATGTCACTGATTTAAATAACTTCAACCTCTTTTTATAATTATTGACAGCGTATTTATAAATATTCTTAATAGCAGTTAAAAACTTTTGGCTGTGAATTTGCCCAGAATCCAACTGCTAAAACAAAAAATCTGACATATGTAATCTGCATATAGACAGAAAGTGTTGGTTGTATATAGTCAAAAATATCACACATAGCATAAAATATTATTTTAAAATGCAAATAATACGCTAAAAATTAAAAACAATTTTTTAATATAAATAATACAAGAAGATATGGCAACACCGCATTGACTGTTGGCTGCAGTGAACTGCCAAGCAACCCGCGACGGTGATCCGACATAATCACATAGCCTAAGACAGCTGTCATCATTCAAAAGTAAAAATGTATATAT
>NW_011966689.1:17489-25101 GCF_000949405.1 Vollenhovia emeryi | reverse complement strand
GGCATATGTGGCAATGCGTCGCGCTACGGTATGCCCTCCACTGTTCCTTCGACAATTTTTCCATTGGGACATTATTGGACAACTTTTCTTTTACATGTTGTGATAACACTTTGAGTTGCTCGACGAACCACGTGATGCAATCTTTATCGCGACGAGATTGGTATGTGGACAATGAATCGTCGTACGAGCAACGCACGTAATATCCGACGCTAAATACTTCATGATGTTGATACGCATATGTAGACGTTATCGAATCCTTGTCCATCTTCTCCAGAGTGCACTCCAAGTCGGCGTATACGACAAACGGTACACGTTCCTTACTGTTGTAATTTTTGAAGGTCAGCCACTTGTCGTCCTCACTCGGTAATCTGATCGCGCAGTCGTTCATCTCTCCACAGTCCACAATGTGAGCTTCCAACCTTTGACTCGAACTGAAGTAATGCAAGCATCTGGAAAAATATTTTTTTATATTATTCATAACTTATTATGTAATTTAAAAATTATTATTATGTAAAAATTATACATACCGATCACAGAAATATTTTTTTCCATTGTGCTTAGTCAACTGCGTGCTTATGAGGCGGGACATATTTTTTATCCACGCAAAATGGCCCACATCGTCGTCTCCCTGAACGTATAGCAAATTGACGTGCTTTTCCTTCTTCCGGGTGGTAAGCTGTATCGGTAAGATTTCCTTATTCTCAATGCAATATACGTTGATTGAGATATCGTTTGAATGTTCAAACTTTTTAATCTGATTAAGCGTCACGGGAAACTCAATGTCTTGCACGTTTAGTTCCGTTATATAATCGGGATACGACGATTCTCGGTCTGCGTGTCTTTCAGCTGGATGCAGAGCAGCCACCACTGACCGCGCGAAACACGCATTGTCCATAGATTGCACGTTAACTACCGCTTTCGTCAGTTTTATTTCTCGCGGTAATTCGACATAACACCCCGCGTGCAGTGGATTGTACATGTTTACGTTAATTGTCAAATTGAGTATACGCGATAACGCCCATCCACTATCGCGATCCTGAAACTCTTCAAGGGACGCTAAGGTAGGCTCGATGACGCGCTGCTCGTACCACTCGCGCAAATCTGTTGTACGAAAGAGTCCACAGTTTCGCGTGTTGATACTTTTGTTCGCGCGTTTTTCACATGCTGCAAATTCACCGTTGAAGACAGTGTTCACTTTTACGCTGTTGCGTATTTGTAAAACGTCATGCACTCGCTCGAGCACTATATCGCAAGCGTCTTCCAAAAATTGTCGCGGCTCGATATAGTCCGTGTTAATCACCACACCGGTCAAAATACGATTTTTAAACGCGGTATCGATTTCTCGCCAAGCGAGTCTCTCCGCACCGCCACCCGCATAATTACCACCGGTGTGTATAAAGCGTCTCTCCAATAAAGTCTTTGTGCCTACGAGTCGCGCGATGCTCGCCGCCGCAGATTGCTTGTGTCCGATCGAGAGCCGAGGACGTTTGACTCGACCGTGCTCTTCGAGTTGTTGCACGCACTCGTCGCATCGCTGCACCCACGCGAAATATTCACCCAAGGTGGTGACTCGGCTGGATTGCTCCACCAGATCTTGCTCTCGTTGCTCCATGTCGCGCTAACGTCTTTTCACTCATACACTGTTTTTTTTCTAGTGTGTGCAAATTGGACACATTGCATGGGAATACAATGTACAGTTGCGCGTCACATTTCACACAGTTACCGAACATCATTGTATTTATGTCATCGTAATAGGCTGTAATGTGCTTACGATTGCTATATATCAGATTGGTGTCTCTGATTACGCCCATGCACCAATTACATATTTTATATGCACCACCATTGGAATAATAACTGTATATTGCACACTTTTTCATTGATACGCTCAACGCTTGAATTTCGGGAGGAGACAGTATTTTCCTGATTGTCTTTTTATATTCCTCCGAGTCACTGGTGTAGTCACTATCATCGGATAATGGTTGATGTTCTTCTTCTTCATCGCTTTCATCGCTTTCATCTAATAGTCTATCGAAATTATTGTCTACTTCCATTTCTTCTTCAAAATTATTATCGCTATCCTCGGATGAATATTCGTCATTTTCCATAATTTCTTGGCGATTGTTCATTATTGATTTATATCGCGCCTTCGATATCTTCGAGTTGGATATCGGCGGGAACTTTAGGCGTAGTCTATGATATTCACAAGTCACTCTTCTGATTCGACTTCAAACTGCGGTCTCTCAAGCGTGCTTGCCCGGTAGATCTCCTACTGTGGTTTTGCAAGCTTTCAAGCCAATTATATATGCCGCATCCATATCATTTGTCACATCTCGTACCATCTTTGTTAGCAGCCGTGTATCGGCGCTCGATCCCGCGATACATAGCGTGGAAATTAATACGCGCATCCAGATGTCCACGTTAATAAAAAGTGTCGAAACGTCTCCTGTGATATCTATTACATGTCACGTTGTGACAAGTCAGCATCTAGCGAATAATGTCTCTGTCTGAAACCATATATCAGCGCGCGATCCTCTGTCTCATCTCGCGTCATCATCCATGTTTTATAATCTTTATCTTAGTTCAAATTTTATTACGCTAATATTTGTCATTTCTATTCCATACTACATGCATGGCATTATATTCAGTCAATGATAGAGTTCTTTCGCAGGAGGTGGAATGTTCGTAGTTATACATTCAAAATTGTGAGCTATTGGCAGCCTTGCGAGAGCTGCGTGAGCTGCGTGAGCGCTGTCTGCGCGGTACTGTGTATCCCCATAAGAGAGAATGGGTTGATTGGTACCAAGCTAGCTTTTAGTTTTTCAGTATAATCAGATGTATGACTATGTGAAATAAAATCTCTGTTCCGCGAATACACGTATGACTTCATCATACCCATATCCTCTGGCTCATCTCGTGGAAAATAATATGCACAGCTGTGTGTCCGCGCTAATAAAAAGGCGGCTGTAACAGTCTGTACGAACTCAGTCTTCATAGTACTCGAGCAACCGTCACGTTATCACGATTTCAACCGTAAAAAAAAGTGCCAGTGTCTGTAAAAACTCACAGGGGTAGAGTCGAAAAAGTCGACAGTTGTGCACGTGTCTTCTGCATCCGCTGCTCACGGGCACGTTGAAAAGAGAATTGAATTACCAAGTGGGAAAAATTTCCCGAGCTAATAACTCAGTACACTGAGAAAAAAGTTATAAAGATATTCTGTTGGCAGTATTACGATTTCAACCGTAAAAAAAGTGCCAGTGTCTGTAAAAGTGTTGGAGAAGGCGGCCAAAAAAACTTGAGGTAAACAAAAATTCATTTTTTTTGTAATAATAAAAAACATATATTAAATAAATAAAATTAAATAAATAAAATTATTTACAGAAAAATGAGACCTCCGACTCCATCAGTCGATCTGGCAACTGAGGGCCCCGTCGATGGCGTGAGACCTCAGGATCACGTCGACGTGTATTGGTTGCTGTTGCGGAGCACCTGCCTGAAACAAATATCAAGCGACCCGATTATGGTGTCGCGATTCTTCCCATGGCACAAAATGTGTCGTCAATGTTATAATGCCCGACCGATTAGGGGGATAAACTCCTATGTCGAAAAAACACGGTATCATTCATTGACCTCGCGATTATACAATGTGTCATGGGAGGAAAAAATTTGCTGCATTCGGTGTAACACTGAACTACTGCACGCCAAAAGAGCAGTATGCTGTAAACAATGCATCGAGACGTATTTGGACAAGCAGGATGGTCTCAGAGTGCGAGACCGCGTAAGGATGAACTATGAATCGGAGATTACAAGAAGAATTTAAAAAATAAAATATTATCAACTATGAAGGTATAATTTTATAATATGTAAAAAATATATTTATGTACAAAAAATATATATATATGTGCATATATTTTTTCTTTTCAGAAAATACGGGGAATCCAAATACGTCTCGATGCATTCTCTGCAGCATACTGCTCTTTTGGCGTGCAGTAGTTCTATGTTACATCGAATGCAGCAAATTTTTCATCCCACGACACATTGTCTAATCGTGAGGTCAATGCATGATACGATAACATTGCTGGCACATTTTGTACCATGGGAAGAATCGAGACACTAAAATCGGATCGCTATGACTATCAATTTTATGTTATATTTAGCATGTATCAGCGGTGGTCAAGCGGACCCATGCGTTCATTTATGCGGCTTTAAAATTAATATATAAGGATTTGTATGTAGTTCTATAATCAGTGTACTTATGAATTTGCGTCCGTGCTAATATACTTATATGTATATTATAGATTGTTAATTAGTAATAATTGATTTTTTTTATAAATATGATCTACATTTAAGTTTGGTGAAAGTTCCAGGTTGTCCCGGTTCATTCCTCGTTGAATTAAAACATTAAAAATTTTTTATTTTTTATTTTTTTGTCAATTTAGAATTAAAATTTAATTTTTATTGCATATTTTATTGAATATTAATTAACATATAAAAAAATATTCTTCGCTAATTTTAGTTTATCTTTATTCCGACTGCTGTAGTGTGTGGTTATTACAACATTATTACAGCAAAATAGTTGTACAGCCAAATGGTTGCGACATCGTTTTCAAAGTCTAAAAAATGTTGTCCCATTTTTGCTGTTATAACTTTGTAACGTTGGAATTTTTGAGCTACGGATAGCCTGGAGATTCCAAGGTTCGGTCGGTGGGCTGGTCGAAGAGTGAAGGACTCACTTATATTTCCAGCAATTCCTATTTTATTCTAAGTTCTACGTACTTACATCTACTACTTAACACTATCGCTTACAATGCTTAATGCTAATACTTAATACTATCGCTCGGAAGACTTAATACTATCACTTATAATCTAAGGCCGCTTCGGCGGCGATCTTTAAGCTTGTATGCTGGCGCGCTGCGCTGCTGAGAATTTACGACTATGTGATTCGCGGGCCGGGATTCGAGTGTGTTCGGCTTCGGCGGCGTGAGCGCGGTATGTTGGTATCGGTTTCGGCGGCGCGGGCGCGGTACGCTCGGTTCGGTCGCGCGGTTGACGCATGCGCGGGTCGGCGGTCGCGTCGCGTGTCGCGGCTGCCGGTGACAGTTCGCGGCGCGTGTGAGAGGAACGGGAGGTTAGGTCGGTGTGTTGCCGGTGCCGCTCAGCTCGCGGATTCTTCTACCGGTTAGTGCTCATCACGCATCGAACCGTGGTGGAATCGGCACTCAACTCGTGCCTCGGAAGAGAGGAAGCGGTCGCTCAATACGCGGCCTGGGGTAGACACTCGTGTCGTGCTAGGTTAGGTGAGTGATTCCGCTCAGTGCGCGGATCGGGGTACCGGGTCCGGCTCACTACGCCTTCTCCGGGGAGACGACCTGCTCAGTTCGCTGGTCGGAGGAGTCTGCCTTTCTCGGCTCGCTCGGGCTCTTTTATACAGTAAGTTCGTGGGCGCGGGAGTTAGAAACGAGACAGGGGAAGAGCGCAGGGTGGGGAGCAACGTTGCTCTTTGTTGTCACGTTACAACTTTGCCAAATCACGAAAAATATATATATATTTGTTCAAAATCATTTTTTATCCTTTCTTTATTCCTATCCTCTTCGATCTCATAAAATTTAAGTAAAGCGAGAGAGAACAGCAGTGGGAGCGAGAGAGAGAACGCAAACACGAGCGAATATCCGTCGAGTTTCGGCGCTTGACTCCCTCCCCGCGCCGTGGATGATCCTAGCCAGGTTTCGGCGCTTGATCCCGCGACTCACCCGTCCAGGTGTTCGCGCTAAAAATATTTAAGTAAAGCGAGAGAGAACAGCAGTGGGAGCGAGAGAGAGAACAGCAGTGGGAGCGAGAGAGAACGCAAACACGTGCAATTTGACATGTCAGCACCTAGCGCGATGTCAAGACCGCGTGCTCCCGCGGTCTCCTCGCCACGGAGTACCCTCCCCACCACACTCCCCCTCGCCTCGGAGTACTCCCCGCGCCCCGTTCCCCCCTCGGAGCTCCTGGGTTAGAACGCCCTATATACCCCTACTCAGCAAAATAAATACAATCTTTCTCCTTTCTACTTTTCTGCCTTATTAGAGAAAAATTAAATAAAGTAAAAGAAGATAATGGCCACAACAGTGTTAACGTTTAAGTACAATTGAGTCCCGATTATCCGAGTTAATGTGGATCAGGACCATCTCGGAAAATCAACTCGGATAAACTGGAAAGGAAAAATAAAAAGTAATAAAACGTGTACCGTGAGGTACTGAGACGTTTCACGCAGGATGAGGGATTGAGTTTCAGTTAAGAAATCTTCCTAAAATAAAAAGAATTGCAGTAGTTTAATACAGTCTGGTTCAATTCCGTAATATAAACATAAGTGAGCGAGCGTTTCTATCGAGCATGTAAGTCACTCTCAAAGTAAATGAAGTACAGAACTACGGAAAGAAATGCATAAATGCAAAGAAATACAAAGAAAAAGAAAGATCTTCTCAGTTGCCTCGTCCTTGTGAATCTTGCCGCGATGCGGGTGGTAGGAAAGATGCTTACGGTACGACGGCAGATCGCCCTTGGTGCCTGTTCTGTAAAATCGGTGCCGGTCTGGTTTCTGTCATCAGATCACGGCTCAATGTATTGCACGTTACGGCGGTGAACCGCACGACCTTCTCGTATTTGCAGCGAACTGCGCACGTGATGGTTGTCACCGTAACGACTCTCAGAAGAATGAAAGGAATGACCGGAATGTGTCCAATGAATAGAGACCTTCTGGAAATCCAAAGATCAATTGGTGGCTAGAAATCGTACTCAGAGCCGTACCAATAGAAATCGCTCTCTCTCTCTCTCTCTCTGATCTTTGGATGAAAAGTATGACTCGTCCAGAAGGTCCGAGAATTATCTGTTGCCAGGAATGGCAGAGGATGATGCAATGCTGTACCGCAACCTCACTTTTGGACGCCTCAGCGCGTGGTAACCAGCCTCTCTCTCTGCCTCTCTCTGAGTGCTCGATTGATGCCTGATCTTTAGATTGTTTCCAATTGCAGAAAGCCTTTGCCAATGTCGATTCGCCGTCACAATTGAACAAGGGGCGTAAAGTAGCAGCAAAAGAAAACGTGGAATCCGTCCACACGACATCCGTAACGCACGACCCCCGTCACACGACTTCTGCGCGCGAAGCGCCTCGACTCGACTCGTGTATATAGGAAGAAGTAGATTAGCGCATCGCGTGGCACCACTCGCTCTCCGCAGCGCCCTCACCGCTCGCGGCCATGACCTCGTGAAATAGAAAAAGGGCGCGAAACTTGAAATACGAAGGGAGCTCCTCTCCTTTTATACAAAACGCATTTATCATGTATCATTTCACATTCGGTGAATAAGGATAAAATGATACATAGAATCGTCTAGTTGCTAAAACATGCGCGGTAAGAGGGTAACAGTTCTGATTAAAAATACTTTAAATCCATTTTTATGTCCATTTTTGCATAAAGATATTATTGAAACGTTTTTATTAATAGTAAAATTTATAATTAAAAGAATTCTTGGAGATTTAAAATTTTATTTTTGATAGTGAAAAAAATTAACTTAAAAATCATCTTGGTCAAATCGGAACTCGGATGACGGCGGAACGGGGGGCACTGTCATGACT
>NW_011966689.1:4631-16657 GCF_000949405.1 Vollenhovia emeryi | reverse complement strand
GTCATGACAGTTATTTCATTTTACAATTTTCTTATGTGAAAGTACAACTAATATCAAATTGTAATCTAAAAAGGTGCTTCTTGGGTAGAAAATATCATGCTCATTGCAAAAAGCTGTAACGTGCCGTAAACAACAAGTAACTTGCCCCACCGCACACATTTTTCCCGGCACCACTCCGTCCCGCACCTACAAACGAATTGTATAAAAGACGGCGAAAAATCCACTGAGACACCAGATCCCGACCAGCGAGCTGAGCAGGTTTACCGACGGTGACGACGCGCTGAGTCCGAACCGCTTCCGAACCTCGCGAGTTGAGCGAGAACCCGAACCGCCTTCGATACCGACGCGTGCTGAGCGTCCACCTGAGAACCGCGATCTGAGCGGGAGATCCTCTCCGACCCGTGTCACGAGTTGAGTGACGATCCTCTCCGTGGGCTAGAGCGAGTTGAGCGAAGCCTGTAAGTCCTCGCCACGTGTTGAGTGGCTCGTATACACAACACCCAACCTAACCGCGAACACGAGCTGTCACCGGCGAGAAGACAGCACACCGCGCCGGCACCGAACATACCGCGTCTGCGCCGCCCGCACCGAACCGTCGCGCGTCGTACCGCGCCGAGTCCGGACAAACCGAACCGCGTACGAACGCACCGGCCCGAATCGGTACTACCGCGCCGCCGCCGATCACATCAACCAATAGATCGCCGTCGCGCATACGTTGTCAATTTCGAAGCGCCCGTGCGCCAGATCACGCTAGCGAACAGCCGTCAGAACGGCAATAATTATAAGGATAGTTATAAGTAGTTATAAGTACATGTAGTTACATGTAGTTTAAGTTGTAAATATATTCTAGCACTTAAGTTAAAACCTCACTCTCTCTTTTCGAAACACCCACCGCCGGACCCTAGAATTCCCACGGCTATCCGTAGCATCAATCATTACAGATTCGAACGGTCACAAATGGCGCCCGAACAGGGACTCGAAAAGTGAGAGAGTTTAGATTGCGAGAAAACGAGATCGGCGACGATATTCAAAGAATTATAAATCCGCGCCGACATGGCGACACCGACCACCACCGGGTGGATACATGCTCTCTCAAAGGAGGAGCTAATAAAGGTCCTAAACGAACGCGAACTGCCAGTCGAAGGCAAACGCGACGAATTCCGCGCCCGTCTCCTAGAAAGCGTACGAAACGCGAAAGGGTCCCCCCTTCCCGACTCCGAAGACGACAGCCAGGACGACGAGGAGGATGACGTCAAGGACCAGCCGACCGGAAAGACAAAGAAAAAGCTTGCCGAAACCGCAACCATCCTGGACACAGTGCGGAAGTGGGGATACCAATTCGATGAAGAGGACGGAGTCGCATTCCTGGAGCGACTGGAGGACCTCCGCCTCAGCTATGACATGACGCCAGAACAACTACGGCCATGCCTACCGCTGCTGTTCCGCGACTCGGCACTACTATGGTACCGCAATAACCGGGACGACTGGCAGAGCTGGAAAGACTTCGAAACTTGTTTCCGGCAGTACTACGTCCCAGCCGAGTCCGAATTCGAACTCGAGAAAGCGATCGCCGGAAGGAAACAGGGGCCAGGAGAGACCGCCCGAGAGTACACCACCGCCCTGCAGACGCTCATGAGGAGACACGGCCATATGACACCCGCCAGCCGGCTCGAACGGACCTACCACAACCTGCGGCCGGAGTACCACCTATACATACGGCGGGGCGACTTCCGAACCATAGCGGAACTACTGCAACGGGCCGACGTGTACGAACGGGCCCGACGGTACGAACAGAAATACCAGGCCTCCTGCTCCGCCAGCAAAACAGCCAAGCCGAAAGCCGGACAAGACGCACACGCGGCAACCATATCGCCGGGCTACAACCCACAAGATTGCTGCTGGGGATGTGGACAGAGGGAACACGTACGCCGATTCTGCAGGCGGCCACCGAAGCTCTTTTGCTCGCAGTGCGAGAAGGAGGGCGTATTGACCCGAGACTGCCACGGGACCCGGGCGGGAAACACGGGAAGGGCCGCGGAGAAGTCAGGCGCTCCCCGGCCCACCGATGAGGTTGGGACCGAAAACGGCTCCTAAGAAACTACCTACCGAACATAAACCCGGAATACGACGAAATCGACCCCCGACCAATGGGACGAATACACATATACGGAAAAGAATACGCGGTACTGCTGGACTGCAGAGCAGTACTGTCGTACATTTCCCCTGCCGTGGCCGACCGCATCCGCCAGCAGGGACACCGCCGCCGCATCACCACGGCCGTGCACCTGGCCAACGGGCAAATCAGCCCCATCACGGAAGAAATCCGAGCCGACATACAGCTGGGACTCTACCGAGGGAGTCACACATTCCACGTCCTCCCCGGGCTCACCGTAGACGTAATCGCAGGAATGCACCTGTTACGAAGAGCCGGATTCCGGTGGACACTACCCGGAGTAGCCTCCCTCCAACCGGAAAAACCAACCGGAATAGCCGAGTGCTCCGCCGAACAACAGCAACAACTACAATTGTTACTTGACGAATTCCTACCGAAGTTCGAGGACATCAAGGGGACTACGCAGCTGACCGAACACCGGATTCGCCTACGCCCCGGGCAAGAGCCGATACGCCAACGATACCGGACGTATAACCCGGCGATGCAGAGTATCGTTGATACCGAGGTGGACAAAATGCTAGCGGAGGGATGCATCGAACCGACCAGCAGTCCGTGGAACTCCGGCATAGTATTGGCACGAAAGAAGGACGGACGATACCGCTTCTGTATCGACTTCCGAAAGATCAATGACGTCACCGAAAAAGATGCGTACCCATTACCGCCAGTACAGCACATCCTCGACCAACTTCGAGACGCACGCTATCTGTCCACGATCGACCTACGGAACGGATACTGGCAGGTACCGCTCCAGCCGGATAGCCGACCACTCACCGCCTTCGCCATACCAGGGAGGGGCCAGTTCCGGTTTAAAGTTATGCCGTTCGGACTCCACGCAGCACCGGCCACCTTCCAACGACTACTGGACCGCGTCATTGGGCCGGACATGGAACCAAGGGCCTTCGCGTACCTAGACGACATAGTCGTGCTAGGACGAACATTCACCGAACACCTAAGCAACCTGAGGGAGGTACTACAACGACTACTGGATGCCAACCTCCGCATTAACACCGACAAATGTCACTTCGCCCGAGCGAGCTTGAAATACTTGGGACACATGTCGACCGAGAGGGACTACGGACCGATCCGGAAAAAGTACGAGCAATCCTCGAGATACCCGCCCCAGGATCAGTACCCGCCCTCAGACGATTCCTGGGCATGGTGTCATGGTACCGCAGGTTCATCTCAGATATAGCCACCATAACGGCACCACTCAACCGACGACTTCAGGCCAAAGTACGCTGGGAATGGGGAACCGCAGAGGAGCATGCCTTCCAGACCGTGAGGAAACGGCTCGCCACCGCACCGGTACTCCAATGTCCAGATTTCTCCAAAACGTTCGTTCTCCAGACAGACGCCAGCGACGTGGGACTCGGGGCAGTATTAACACAAGAAATTGACGGCCAAGAACGAGTCGTGGCATACGCCAGCCGCACGATCCGACCAGCAGAAAAACACTACTCGGCCACCGAAAAAGAATGTCTAGCGGTAGTATGGGGGATAGAGAAAATGAGGCCGTACCTAGAAGGATACCAGTTCCGAGTCATAACGGACCACTTCTCTCTCCGCTGGTTACGATCATTGGAAAATCCGACCGGTAGATTGGCACGCTGGGCCGTGTCACTACAACAGCACGACTTCGAGGTAGAGTATCGGAAGGGCTCATTGAACCACGTGCCCGACGCCTTGTCTCGCCAGCCTGTAGAGGAGGGGGAGGAGGCCGCCGATGCGACCAATGAGTTAGCAGCTAGCACACCCGGAAAGGCCTGCACATGGTACGAGAAAAAGAAGCAAGCAGTAAAAGAATCACCGCAGAAACACCCGGATTACCGAATACAAGGAGGACAGCTGTACAGACATTTCCACGAACGCCACTCGATCGATGAAGACACCGACCCGACCGCCTGGAAGTTCTGTGTACCGAAGCCACAGCGAGAACAGACGCTACAGGAGTGCCATGACGCCGACACGTCCGGACATCTAGGGATTACAAAGACGATTGGACGACTGATGCAAAATTATTATTGGCCAGGCATGACAAGAGAGGCGGCCAACTACGTCAGGCGATGCACTAACTGCCGACTACACAAGATACAGCAACGACAAACCGCGGGACTAATGCACCACCATCGAGTGGAGGAACCAGCCACCGTCGTAGCAATCGACCTCGTCGGACCGCTACCCCGCTCCGTGGAGGGACACGCGTGGATCCTCGTGGCACAAGACGTCTTCACGAAATGGGTCATCGCCAAACCACTCCGACAAGCCACCGCAGTCGCAATCGCAAAAAGCGTCAAGGAGCACATCCTACTGCAACACGGCTGCCCGAGACGGATCATAACGGACAACGGCCGCCAATTCGAGAGCCGGGAATTTCGAGGGCTACTCGAGCGGGCCGGCATCCAACACCGACGAACACCTCCGTACTCGCCGCAGTGTAATCCAGTGGAACGAGCCAACCGAACGTTAAAAACTATGGTCGCCCAGTACATCGAACGAGATCACCGCCGGTGGGACCAAAAACTACCAGAACTAGTATTCGCAATAAACACAGCGGTACAGGAGAGTACCGGATTCACACCGGCCAGGCTGACTTACGGCCGCGAACTTACCGCCCCGGGAACACTGCGCGCGCAGCACGAGGTCCCGCTACCGGAAGATATCGAAGAGCCCGAAACCACGACGCGCGAACTACAAATAGGCCGAATGCACGAGGAAGCCGCTACCGCGGCCGCGCGACAACAGGACACCACATCACGCCAGGAACAATATTACAACCTCCGACGCCGAGACTGGCGCCCCGCACCTGGAGATCAAGTAATGAGACGGGAACACCCGCTATCAAAGGCTGGCGAACACTTCGCGGGAAAACTCGCCCCAAAATACTCCGGCCCGTATACCGTCGACCGAGCAATATCACCGGTCTTCTACCGACTACGGGACCAAAACAACCGCCTGATCGGAACCGCGCATGTCAAGGATTTGAAGGGTGTAGCGAACCCCTAAAAACACAACACCGAACGGGTATAAATACGGGGAAACCGAGACGAGATGAGCAATAGTAGCGAAATGGGCAAGCTGCGAAAACAGATTGCGAGAGCCGCTCCGAGGGCCAGAGTACCCATCCGCACACAGCCACCGGGGATGACGCCACAGGCTCCTCGGTACACACCACCCGTTGAGGCCCGACCGCGGACCAACCGAGCCACCGTCAGCATCGAGAACCGGGGCTCCGGCCACCATCCGAGCCCGAACGGTGACGTCACGGCAAGAACTGTTGTACAACGACGCCGCCCAGACAACCGCCGCCCTCGCCTCCAAATTAGAGGAATTATTCGGATCCCTATCCGATCTGGAGGACGAACCAGCACCACCAATACCCGCCTGCACGGGACCAGAGGCCATCGCGGGGGCAGAAACACCGGTGCCGCCACTAGGTACGCCGGCCGCTCCAGGCCTACCGACACCCCCACTAACACCCGCCACTACACCGGTACCAAGGGCCGAGCCAGCCACGTCAGGACCGCCACCCGGATACGGGTATTTTACTGGTAGCCAACCCGAGAGCAGCAGTGGCCACCTGGACAACATCCCGTGGGAACGCATCCGCCCCGGACAACGGTACCGACACCGCACGGCCGGGCGGACCGTAATTGTAAAACGTCTCCGCAACGGAGAATTCCGCGTACGAGACCAAATGTAGCGAACATCAATAAAAACTGTAAAACATACATAGTGGAATGTCCGGATCTGCCAGGGGGGAGGTGTAACGTGCCGTAAACAACAAGTAACTTGCCCCACCGCACACATTTTTCCCGGCACCACTCCGTCCCGCACCTACAAACGAATTGTATAAAAGACGGCGAAAAATCCACTGAGACACCAGATCCCGACCAGCGAGCTGAGCAGGTCTACCGACGGTGACGACGCGCTGAGTCCGAACCGCTTCCGAACCTCGCGAGTTGAGCGAGAACCCGAACCGCCTTCGATACCGACGCGTGCTGAGCGGGAGATCCTCTCCGACCTGTGTCACGAGTTGAGTGACGATCTTCTCCGTGGGCTAGAGCGAGTTGAGCGAAGCCTGTAATCCTCGCCACGTGTTGAGTGGCTCGTATACAAAACATCCAACCTAACCACGAACACGAGCTGTCACCGGCGAGAAGACAGCACACCGCGCCGGCACCGAACATACCGCGCCTGCGCCGCCCGCACCAAATCGTCGTACCGCGCCGAGTCCGAACAAACCGAACCGCGTACGAACGCACCGGCCCGAACCGGTACTACCGCGCCGCCGCCGACCACATCAACCAATAGATCGCCGTCGCGCATACGTTGTCAATTCCGAAGCGCCCGTGCGCCAGATCATGCTAGCGAACAGCCGTCAGAACGGCAATAATTATAAGGATAGTTATAAGTAGTTATAAGTAGTTACATGTAGTTTAAGTTGTAAATATATTTTAGCACTTAAGTTAAAACCTGACTCTGTCTCTTTCCGAAACACCCACCGCCGGACCCTAGAATTCCCACGGCTATCCGTAGCATCGAACATTACAGATTCGAACGGTCACAAAGCAATTATTGATTATTTCGGAGCTACGTGAACGCGGCCGTGGCAACGCTGAGGCGCGCGGCGACTCACTCACGCACACTAGTAGACGCGTGGCTCACAAACGTGCGTCCGTTTAAAAAACGATGCGGATTCGCTAATTTTTAAATAATAGTAACTACTTTGTGAGGCGTGACTCGAAAAAATTGTTCGGGACTCTTCGACTCAGTTTTTCATGAGAAATATCACTATATAAATGGTGGGCGCGAATTAGAATACACCCTGTATGTCAGTCACCGTTCATAAAATTTTAATACATGGTGCAGACATAATTAAAAGTCTTTCTATTCCGATTGGCAAACTTTCTGAAGAAGCACAAGGCTAAAAATAAAGATTTTAAGAGAACCAGAGAATTTAATATAAGGAAATGCTCAAGAATTGCTACGAACACTGATGTGCTACACAGTCTCCTTATATATCTTCAGATCCTTATATTACTAGCCTCAGAAAAATAGAGCAGAGAAAGAAAAAAAGTTTATTTCCAGAATCTTTAGATTTATTAATTATCAAAGATGCAAACATGAATGGAGATGAAGAAGACGACGAAGATCACGAATAATATTATTAGTTTTGATCTGAAGTTATGTAAATACGTTAATTTCATGAGTTAAAAATGAGTTCAAAAATGTAAAAAAATATTTAAAAAACAAAAAAGTTAAAACAAACAACAAAAGTAAAAAAAAGTTAAAAAGTAAAAAGGTAAAAAAAATTTTTTAAGTAAAAAAGGAATTGCATCCCCACCACGTCCGCGTTCGTGATTCTGGATTCGACAGGGAGTGGGGAAACTCTAATATAAAAGATAGAGTCTAAACTATGGCTGTTTTCCTTTTAGGAGGCACATGCGACACTTTTGACACAAATCAACACACATCGCTTTCCATTTAGAATTTTATTCATACTCAATCAACACTCTTCGACTCTGCTTGGGAGGAGAGTTAGAGTGTGTTTCTTGACTAGTGATGTCAGGTTAGCATGCGCACACAAGCGTAAAGAGGTATATGTGCTGTGCAATACACTCAGAGCGAAATATCTCATTTCAATAAAGAAAAATTATATTATTTTAAATGTTGCGTGCGTGCAGTAAAAATTAGAATGGTAAGTACTTATGTACTTTATAATCGTAATTAAATAATTATTTATATTTTACATTAATATAACATTTAAAACTTTCATTAATACAACACATTTACCTAGTTTGCGTATAAATACTGAATTATTATAAATTTTCCTTGGAATTATTTTTTATATTTGGAAAAGCAATTAATATGACAATAAAACTTTGTTTTTATGATACTTTTAACTAAAAATATTTATCTACAGTATATATTTATCTACAGTATATTATAATACATACATTTATAAAATTTTAAAACACGTTTGAGAAGTTTTTACGATAAATCTGATGTACGTTTGATGTAATAAATCTAACAATAAGGTTAAGTATTCGTGTACATTCGGTACATATTGTACATTATACTTATTGCGTCCCATTTATCCATGACAAACTGTGTTCGAGTGTGTTAACTTGTATCGATGTGTGTCTCCTAAAAGGAAAACAGCCTTTATACACAAACTGTATTGACAATATATCTGGACTTCTTTTTTAACATAAAGATTTAAACATTTTCTAAAAATTTAAGAAATTTGACTGCATCATAGTAATCAGTAACTCTAAAACCTTTTCCGAATAATCCGTTCGAACATATAGGAGATTTATTGTTTTTGGTTTTTTACTATTCCGCCATAACGATTCCGCCATTTTGGATATTCAAATATGATTTTGAATTTGCAATCCCAAAATACTCTAGGATAGTTTATTTTATAGTATTTATCAAATACTTCCGAATACAAGACGAGTCGACTGCGGTGGGAACCCGTTTCCAAAAAAAAACAAAAAACATAAATTTTGAGAAGAATTGGCTTAAGTTGGATGAAATATGTATATTACATAATTTATTTTTATTTATTTATTATTTATTTTTAATTATTTTATTATATTTTTTATATAAAATGAAAATGGCGCGCGCGAAGCGCGCGCTTTGTATTGTTCTAGTTTATTTAAAAAGGACATTATGTAAAAAATGCAAAATACATGTAACCAACCTTACCAAAGAATTATTGCCTCATAAATGAAATTGATATTGTATCAAGTGTGAAGAAATACATTTTAGGTTTATATAAAGAAAACATGGAGGAAGCTTTATGAGAGAAATCTAATTTTTTTCGATGTTTCTTGAAAGTGTGCAAATTAGAAATTTGCACATTGCTTCTTCAGCATTGAAGCGTGCAAATTGGAAATTTGCACATTTCTTCCTCATCATTAAAGTAGGCAAATTAGAAATTTGCACATTGCTTCTGTAACGTCCGATATTATAAGGGGACGCGTGTCTCGCCGGGAGATGAGGGGCAGGGTAGTTAATGAGTCGAGCAATCTCGGAGAAACGTAATCAATTTAATTGCTAGAACTATTTACAAGAAAGAGGGAGAACGAAAGCAAAGAAAAAAGAAGGAAGAAAGCGAAAGAAAAGAAACACAAGGTTTAGAGAGGGCGCACGAAGGGAGCCGGGAAAGTTTAGCCCAGTGAGGGCATATCCTTAGTCTCCTGTGGGAGCTTCCTGGGCCGTCTGGATAGTCGGATCCTCTGCGGGAGCGCCTCTATGCGGACGATGCAGGGTTTCGTCCTCTTCAGTGCGAGAGTGGCCTTAGGGGCGTTTGGTCCAGGCGTGGTCGTTCCTTCGTGCCTGGGAGGTTGGGCTGGAGGCGCTGTTGCAAGTGCCGCCGTCGGGGGCCTGGGTGCTGGGGTTACTGGCGGGCGCGGGGCCCATGTCCTAACTGGGCAGGGGTCAGGGGAGGTTGGGTAGGCAAGGCGGGGTGGTTGCCTGGCCGAGGGCAGTCTCCTGACTCCAGCATGGGGTGGGGATAAGGTTAGCCTTATCAGGGACTGTGGATAAGGGGGAGGAGGCAGGAGCGAAGGCTCAGCAAGTTCTAACGGCCTATCGAAGACCCCAGGACTAGCGTATGCTCTCGCTAGACGTCTGAGCTGGACCTTGCGTCCAGCTCGTCGCGATCTGCCCATTTCTGGGAGTGCCTGCGGGAAGCATCTCGTATCAGCAGTGTTAATAAGCGGGGGGAGAGATGCATGCTGTTAGTCATGATGGTAGCTAATGCTAATTTATTATTAATTTACGTAAATCCCTTAAATAGGCACTCAGAGAAAAGTAATTGTTTCTAAATCACGGGGGTGAAGTGAAATTGAGACTTCAGGCGTTGTCGTTTTTTTGTATAGAATGCTCAGATGGATTCTTCGATTATAATAATCGATTCATTGCCGTCATCACTGCATTCTTGGCAACTTCTGAGTCATATTATTGTAGTAGGGAGACCCGAGAGTGAGTAATGCAACTGCGGTTAACCTTGATCTGAAATTGGAACGCGTAAGTGGCAAATCAAAAGTAATTACGTTAACTACTTCATTGCACCGAACGAAATAACTAAAGTTCATCACAATTAGCACGTAAGATCGGTAAAGTTCGCTGTGTGCCCATCTTAGGTGAAATTCGGTCTGTTCGAGGGGGCTCCGTGAAATTGCCCCTGGAACGACTGGGAACTGAGGTTGGTTACGACGGAGAAGGTCCCCCTTTCTTTTGCGGGGTTCAGACCAGGTGACTGGTGTCGACGACGTGGAGGAGGTCGGTGAGGACTGGCGGCTCAATGCCAGTTCGAGGTAAGGTGGTGATTTCCCGCCGGAGGAACGCCGATGGCGGCGCGCAACCGGAGGTGGAGAACCGGAGGAACGCCGATGGCGGCGCGCACCCGGAGGCGGATAACCGGAGGAACGCCGATGGCGGCGCGCAACCGGAGGCAGAGGACCGGAGGAACGCCGATGGCGGCGCGCAACCGGAGGCGGAGAACCGGAGGAACGCCGATGGCGGCGCGCAACCGGAGGCAGAGAACCGGAGGAACGCCGATGGCGGCGCGCAACCGGAGGCGGAGGATCGGAGGAACGCCGCTGAAGGCGCGCAACCGGAGACGGAAGATCGGAGGAACGCCAATATAAAGGCGCGCAACCGGAGGAGGGGTTAAGAGATGAAAAGAGAGAAATAGAGAGAGACCGGGATATAGGTAGAGGTAAAGAGAGATAGAATGAGAGAGATAGATGAGCGTCGTCGTCGAGGAGGTGGTGTCCTGGTGGTCGTTGCCGTGGGCCACAGAGTTTACACACGCGGTAGAATCTCGCACTAACGGGATGTCGGCTTAGCCTAGGGTGACCGATGGTTAAACACCTTAACTTACGTCTAGGATCGCGATGTGGCGTATAATAATACACTCCAGGAGTCAGAGGTTGGCTCTCTGTCGGGCAGAGGTTCGTTCCTTGCAAAGCTCGGAGAACTGAATGCGAATTTCGGGCTCCGAGGCCCGGCTTTTATACTGTCAGCTTCTAGGGCAAGTGCGGAAGTGGTGATGAGCGGGGGCCCTTCGATCATTTTCCGAATTTATTAATTTGTACCTTAATTAGTACTCTGACTAACTTGAGTCTTGGTTAGCTTCAAAGGGGGCCGTCGCTCGTCATTTTCCCGCTTACTCCTTGTTACTTGCATTTTGCGTTCCCGAATTATTAACGCGCATACCAATCTCGCGTTTTTATGCGTAGAGTTCCGCTATGCCGTTCCGAAGCACGTGAGCATGGAAGGTTCTAGAATATCGTCGCTACGATATTAAAAGTACTAATTTCCCGTGGTTTGAACGCGCGGTTTGCCGCGGCGGCTTGAAGTGGAGGCGCGTAGCGCCCCCGTACGTGGCGGAGATCAACGGTTCCTGTGGAGGTAGCTCCGTTCTTGAGAACCGTTGATGTCAGCTCTCTAACGGCTTATTTCTTAATAATTAACGCAAATTCTTCGGATTTCTTTTATTAGGGCGAAAGCGGAGGCGCCAAAGGTCGGCCTGTTACAGTGGTTGCCACGGCTGTCGCGTAATTAATCCAGAAATGATAGTAGAGAAAATAAGAATAGAGGACGTATAAGATCACGTGCCGCGCGCGTGCTACGTGCCGCGTCGCGCCGGAGCTCTCTATCGGGTGGGCGATCATTACTGCTTCGTGAATAGTGACGTTTGACGAAAAATAATTCGTCGGACGTAACACTTCCATTGTTATGGCTTCCTCATAGAGGAAGCTTTAAGAGAGAAATCTAACTTTACCACGATGTTTCTTGAAAGTATTCAAATTAGAAATTTGCATATTCTCATTTCGCT
>NW_011966689.1:0-3927 GCF_000949405.1 Vollenhovia emeryi | reverse complement strand
CTAACTTTACCACGATGTTTCTTGAAAGTATTCAAATTAGAAATTTGCATATTCTCATTTCGCTCTTAAAGCTTCCTCTATGAGGAAGCCATGTGCAAATTTCTAATTTGCACACTTTACTTTTTTCTAATTAGAAATTGCACATTGCTTCCATTGTTATGGCTTCCTCATAGAGGAAGCTTTAAGAGCGAAATAAGAATATGCAAATTTCTAATTTGAATACTTTCAAGAAACATCGTAGTAAAGTTAGATTTCTCTCTTAAAGCTTCCTCTATGAGGAAGCTATAACAATGGAAGCAATGTGCAAATTTCTAATTTGCCTACTTTAATGATGAGGAAGAAATGTGCAAATTTCAAATTTGCACGCTTCAATGCTGAAGAAGCAATGTGCAAATTTCTAATTTGCACACTTTCAAGAAACATCGAAAAAAATTAGATTTCGCTCATAAAGCTTCCTCCATGAGGAAGCCATGTGCAAATTTCTAATTTGCACACTTTACTTTACTTTACTTTTTTCTAATTATATATTATATTGTTCTTCAGTTTTTTCTATCAAAATTTCATATATGATTCATTAAAATATGATTAATTAGTTCTTGAGTTATAGACATTGAAATTTTTGGAAATCATTATTAAAGATAATTTGCGATAGTTACAGCAACCATAGACATTTCTCAAAAACAATTCAAAAGCACATAACTCCGAAAGTACCTAACGAAAATATATTTTATTATAGTGTTTTGGAAAGCTCTTGAGGTAAGCTATAAGAATATGCATTTAAAAAACGGGTTTCCATTTAAAAATTTCAAGGTGATCTTTACGTGACCTTGAGGAAGCTGTTCAAGGTCATATTTATATTACTATGTAATGCATTACTTAAAACCGTACAACTTTCATGTTTAACATTTTTTCCATCTTACATATTTAAAAAGTTATTTAGAGTTACCTTATAAGGATACATACAGCATACATACATACACACATACACACATACATACATACCGACATTTTTTCTGAATGTGATTTTTGAACGTTTTAGAACATTCTAAACATGTTTTCAAAAAAAACTGGAAAAAAATTTTTTCACGAAAACAAAGCTTCCTCTATGAGGAAGCAAAAGTACATTTTATTCATTAGTCAATTTTGACAGTTTTTTTACAACAAACTTTTTAATTAATTTCAAGTTTTGTTGATGAGCGTATTGTCTCATTCTTAGCCGAACATAGTAAATTGATGCAAATGATAGTATATCAGATGCGTGCTCTTTACACGGAAACGTAAATTCATACGTTGAAAGAACATCATCCAACGTTAATTCAAAAACATCTACATGAGATGCATGTTTTGAGAAGCACGTTTCTATGTGACGAACGAGATTAAAGAATCTAAGATTGGGGTAAATTAAACCACCACGAGTTTTTACGTCAGTTAGCTTCATTACCGAAGTCGATACAAAAGCTTGACTTCTGGAATCAGTTTTCACAGCTTTTATACAAATGCTACACGAGTTATAAATTTTTAGGACTTGCTTGCACAGATATCCTAAAATAAAAATCGAAATGCTTTAATAAATTCTTCACAAGCTTGAAATGATAATTTGAGAGCGAAAAACATAACTACGACAGGAAAGAACTTACCGTACACTACTTTTACACTTACTTGTTATCCTTTTTTACAGATTTATTACGATTCTCGAATTCAGGTAAAAATAACGAAAGTAAACAAACTATAAAATATTGACAAATACAATTATAAATATTCATATATTAGGAAATTCGTTTATTTCCATAATTTCTACCCAAATCCAAGAAACATACCAACATATCCAACAATAGATCTCCTGGTTCTTAGAATTAAGAAATGATAAAAATCAAATTAAACCAAGTTTAAAGTTAATATATATTAACTTTATTAACCCTTGTGTGCATTACCAACTTTACCCACATTGTTGCATATCCGGGTACCCGGGTACCCATCGCGCATTTTTTAATGGTTTGAACATTTATGCAATCGTAACCGTTTCCCTAACGTTTATTTCAATATATTAACACCAAAAGTGTGTGAGTGTATGAAGTTAGCATCCCACATTTTGAAAATTATAATTTTAAAAAAGGACGTGGTGGGTACACGGGTACCCGGTTATGTGCACACAAAGGTTAATCCAAACTTTAAGCTTATATAAAATTAAGGTGATTCGATATAACTCCGTCATTAACATAATTAACTGTAACAGTTTCGTAAAAGTAATTTTCATAATCTGGAAAAAGCCAAGTACGGTTAAGTACATCACACAATTCTATTAGTTATCCTAAACAAAGTTATTCTAAAGTTATTCTAAAGTTATCGTAGTTATTCTAAAGTTATCATAAAGTTATTCTAAAGTTATCATAAAGTTATTCTAAAGTTATCGTAAAGTTATTCTAAAGTTATCGTAAAGTTATTCTAAAGTTATCCTAAAGTTATTCTCTTGCTTTTGTAGGTAGGTTTCTCACATCACCTTAAATGAACCATGAAAGCAGCTACTATACACAATTACTGTTTATGCTACGACTACAGCCAAGACAATAATAAATGTTATTGCGTTAGAAAGTTGCCAATGGGTTAGTTACATGTGAAGCAACATATAAAGGATATGTTAAAAAAAGAAACCTGTAACGTAATATATGATACAGTCAAGAGCTGGAGAAAGGGAATAATTATGATCAGGTATTGTTTGGAGAATCGTACGGGACCAGGTCCGAATAAGAAGATAGAAATGCGTGCTCACTTCGAACTTCGCGCTCTGCAGCTACCCGACGCATACGGGCTCTCTTTATTGGTCCGCGCTCCCTACCTGTCGAGCGCATACGATTGGCTACTGCTTCGCATGGCAACGTTCCCCATTGGTTGGTACCACTAACCGTCGGGGCTCTCTTTTGGGTCCGCGCTCTTTGTAATACGAGCGTTTTCGGACTTGGCAACCAGTTGCCACCATCAGTCAGCACGTTGAGACACGTGTCGTCAAGCGCGCAACCCAGTACGTTGCGTCATCCCTCAAGTGAAATCAAAGTCTGTGTCCGTAAGGACTCTGGCGCTTGTCCGCCATCAAAGATTGCGTCCGCAAGGACCCGTGCGCTCGCTCGCACCAGGCAAATAACGGCTTCGTCCGTAAGAACCGTGCGCTCGCTCGCACTCAGAAATCACTCCGGCGGCTGTCTACGTCGCCGCTGCTGTCTACGTCGCCGCTGCTGTCTACGTCGCCGCTGCTGTCTACGTCGCCGCTGTTGTCTACGTCGCCGCTGTTGTCTACGTCGCCGCTGTTGTCTACGTCGCCGCTGTTGTCTACATCGCCACGATTGTCTACGTGGCCGTTGCCGTCTTCACCGAAACCGCTCGGATCATCTCTTCGTCTCATCGGCGTTCCGGACGCACGACCATTCCTGCCCAGTGTCTCGATTCTTCATCGGACCAGATAAGTCCCCCGGGATAAAACCTGTCGCCATCGACCCATCGGCCCATCGGCCCCCGAGCGCGGATCTCTGTCAAACCCCCCTCGCTATTTTTATATAAGCTTACATTAAACCATTGTACCCAGCGTTCGTCGATATCATTAGCCTTAACATATTTCTTTTTCCGTTTAACATTCTCGCGACAACTGTATCCCAGCGTAAATTCTAGAAAGGCTATGCGCGAGCGATCTCTCCCCGTGTGATCTCCAAACAGGTATATATTGGATTATGTCGTCGGCCTCCCAATTTTCATAGTGTAAACTTCTGTCTAATTTATCTTGTATTTGTTGACGGTATATCGCACTCATTTTCTCGTTTTTCTCCTCGTATATTGCTTTTAGTTCAGTCAGAGACACTGACAACTGTGGTGTCTGGGAGGTTTCGTCGAAAACAGTACAATTACCGTATTTTGGTGGTTTTATCACACTATATATCGACA
>NW_011966688.1:18177-25345 GCF_000949405.1 Vollenhovia emeryi | reverse complement strand
TTTTTGTCATACTAATTATTTTATATTATTAACAACATTTTTATTTTGTTTTCTGGAAAAATCAGACTTGTTACTTTCATCCCCATAGTATGTTACTTTCGTCCTGGGCCCCCAGGATGAAAGTAACAATCGGCGAAGTTGCGAAAAGCTAAAATAACTTTTTAAGTATTTATGATTTAGGGGTGAAACGTATATGTAATGATAAACCAATAAATGGAGTTTGTTAAGATATAAACGTTTTTGTTGTATCTCTAAACAGTAACCGATGACTGACCTGCAAAGTGAAAGTGTTACTTTCGTCCCCGGTCTCCCCTATGTACCGTATTTAAATTTTCGCGTATCAAAACTCTGATTATGTTAAATGTTTGGCATCTCTTAGCATTTAATATACAGAGACCAGATTTTTTCAGTTTCCTCAAGTTCTGATACCTTACTGATGCCCATGTCTGTAGATTGAATAGGAAATGTAAAGAAATCACCAATATTTCTAAATTTATGTCCGTGTAAAGAAATTTGTGTGCCACGAAAGGGACAAGTAATTTTTGAGAGAACGACCACCTTGCCACTTTTTGACTGAAAGCAACAATCAGCTTCTGATGTAGAAAGAATCATTCCGTGCATGTTCAATTTGAAATAAACCTCCACTTCATCATCCTTCTTGTAATGTTTTCGGCTCAGTTTGATGTACTCTTCGTTAATCACATCTTTCTGCATGAGTCGGCCTTCTCTTTCAAAATCTCTATTGTAAAGTTGCTGAAGAGGCATGTGTGTTGCTCTTAGACAACGCTTGATGACACCCAAGTAATTTTCGTATTTAAAAGCACTGAAATTACTAAGAGCCAAATGGGTGCGGCATTCCGTAGCTAAATAACAGAGCATGAACGTAATAAGTAACAAACTCCTTTCCAAAGATATCCGCAGCATGGCTAATAAAGGAACGGAGAAGGAAGTCTGCTATCTGAATCATATTGTCCTTTTCAATTAAGAGTGGACTTGAAAGAATATACACTCCACATTGTAGAAATAAATAGTTTGTGTATAGATTTCGATCCAGCAAACTGAACACCTTTAATCCGTCGTACAGCAGAATTCTTCTAAACTCTGATGTCTTATATCTACTGAAATAGAATAAATTGCGAGGCCTTCTGCAGAATTCGGTCGGAATATGAGGTTTAATTTGGTCGATTGCCGCAGAAACAGCATCCTTGTCGCGCGCTGAAATTCGTCCTCGATTTGGCCCTTGTTTCCCCAAAACAAAGTCCAACCACCGCTGAAAAACTCCGCTATACAGAAGATGCATTTCGTCCAACCTAAACTGAGATACCATACCAATCCCAATTTCTTCCAAAGGAGACGTGATCCCAGGAATATGATGAGCAGCATCTATCTTTGATCTGAACTCTTCATCATTGCGAAGAACTGCATCAAGATCTAGAAAAACCTCTCTATTCTTATAGCGTACACCAGTGACATGACATTTTTCACAAGCTTTCTTTGACATATGCCCTCTAATGCATTTTACAAATGCTCTTGCAGGGGCATCCAGAACAAAATTCCGTATTTCAACACGATATATAATGTCATTAAACATAATTCCATTTATCATTAAAGTGGAAAGTTCATTCACAAATTGTCGTAGAAAGGGTTCTAGTGGAGGTTTACCCTCTCCATAGTAAACTGCTATTATGAATGGCTCCTTTTCATCCACGAGGCAACCCAATATTGGCCAGAAAGCTTTACGGGAACTAGGATATAATTCCAGACCGTCAATATTAATATCAAACTCTATATTCTTTTTGTCAGAAAGGTATTTTTCTGATAGCCGTGGTACAACACTGCGGTGAAGTCCTTTGTACCAAAATTTGCCATTTCCCATATCTACAAAATTTGTAATCCTAGGAGTTTCTAATAAAGTTCTATAGGTCCTTGGTAAAATAGGGAATACTATTTACAGCATTTTGAGAAGTGCATCAATTTTTTTGCAAGAGACCCCTCTTATGGCCCACTTCTTCAATTCGCGTAGAATATACGCATTCCTCTCTTTATTATTATCACGTAAAGCTCTCAAATCTTCAACGTTAATTGCTTCGTAGGCATCATTTGTCTGTGAGGAATGTGATTTATTATCTGAATCACTCCTATCCTCACAACTACTGCCGCCTTCATTAATTATATCACAATCGGATTCTTCGTCGTGTTCACTTTCAATGTTATCAATACTATTATTCGAAAGAAACGTGGCATCTGTCGAAGTATTCCCAATACGCTGTCGCAAATTATTGAGACGCAATCGCGTCGCTGCGTTTGTCTCACAATCAGCCCTACGACTTATTTTTCATTTACGAGTCTACATAAATAGAGAGAAGACGAAATACAGAGAGAGATAGTACGTTTTAATATGATAAAAACTTTTAATTTTTAAGTTTTTAAAACATTTATGTGCAATTGCCGCAACATGAGCAAACCCCCATCAAATTAAGAATAGTATGAATAATTATGTTTTTCTTAAAGCCTAATGCTAAACTTGAGCTCAGATTGATGACTTAAGGAACGAGACGTAAGTGTCATAATTGTGGGCATAAGATAAGACACAGAGAAAAAGATATATAAGTGTATAACTATTAACCTCACTTTATGTTTATGTCTTCCTCTGCTTCACATCCACAACTACAACGCTTACTTTTCATTTTCTGCCATTAACTTTCCTTTAAAGTTAAATACCGAATATAACTATACTCACTGGTTTTGCGGTATCCTCCATTTTGATATTTTGCACTAGAATTTATCTAAGACTTGTAAGCCCACGATTTCACAATTGCACATTGAATGGCCGGAAATACAATTGCGTTCAGGGCGCTCGTGGAAAGAAGCAACCGTCGCAAAGTTTGGGTGATAGAGATACTCGTACATACAAAAAGGTCGCGTCGACCGCGTCTCCAATGTGGCATCCCCACTGAAATATACACTAACTGGAACGCGCGCTAGAGCCGAGTCGTGCGTCCCGAGAGAGAGCATCGTCGAGTGGCGTCTGTCATTGTCTGGTTTATAGGGTGGTCAAGAGTGGGGACGGAAAGGTACAGTCCGATCGAGATGTTACGTCAAAACCTCTCGGAAATGTGGAGGTATGGAATGACGCAACTAGCAAGTTTAAGTATCTCGCTAACACGCTCGGAGGCGCGTGGAAGCGAGCCGAACGCACTTTTCTAAGGCTCTAAAAAGGCCAATGTCCGTGAGGACACTATGACACTTTTCAAGAGCGGTGCGATCGCAGGTCCTATTTTAGGTCAAGGAAATTAATCCCTATTACCCTGGGACGGACCTTGTGCACTCTCAAAGGGGAAGGAAGGGGGGTGAGGTCTTTAGAAATAAAATGAAATAGAACGAGATAAGCTTAACATGGGATTGTATTTAAACTTTGTCTATACTTAGACATTACAATAAAATAAAAAAGGATAAATTTATCTAAACATTAGAATTATAAAAAAAGGATAATTGTGACTAAACATTAGGACTAAAACATTGCTCTTAACTAATCGTTACATTATAGGATAAAATATAAATAGATTAGCTCTTTGTATATACATATCGCTGGTGTGATTGTGTGTGTGTTTGTACATAGAGGGGTGTGAGGGATCTATTAATGGTTTTTTATGATAGTAGAAGAGGGAGGGAAAAGGCCCTGGAGGATGGAGACGGGCCTGGGATATCTCTCTCCGGGAAGGTAGACCGGGATGAATCGGTCAGGAGGTTTGGAGTGAACTCTGTCAAGGAGTTCGGGGATGTCCAAAATTTCAGGCCTATGGTGAAGGTCCCTGGTGGGAGAGGACGGGTGCTAGGAGGAATTTCGCGGATTAAATTGTAAAACTGGTCGAAGGTAATCCGTCGATTGCGGGTTAAAGGAGGGGGTTCAAATTCCTCGACGATCTCTATACTAGAGATCGAAGAGGCGGGGGACGGAGGCCTGTCGTCAATTTCCGGATCAGAGAGAGGGGATTCAGGCTCGGGCAGGTGGGGAGCAGGATCTCGTGGAGAGGAAGAAGAGGGTGGAGGGTCCTCGGTCTGACGATCGGGTTGTTGCTGATGAATGTGATTTCGCGCGGCCAATAAACGCCCGCGCCGATTCCTGCGATTCCTCCGATTCCATACCGCGTTTCGCGACTTCCCCTTGGGTGTTAGGTGTGGATCCCGTGAGTCCACTAAAATGAATCGAGTTAGGGAGGTTGGCTAGACTTTCTGTTTGTTAATCTAAATTTGCAAGTTGATAGCTTCAGGGTGAAAGGATGGAAATACTCGAATCGTACCGAATTCACACAGACGGTGAGTCCGGAGGCACGAAGCGAATTTTTAAAGGAAGGAGGCACTCGAATCGTACCGAATTCACACAAACGGTGAGTCCGTAGGCACGAAACGAATTCTTAAAGGAAGGAGGCACTCGAATCGTACCGAATTCACACAAACGGTGAGTCCGGAGGCACGAAACAAATTCTTAAAGGAAGGAGGCACTCGAATCGTACCGAATTCACACAAACGGTGAGTCCGGAGGCACGAAACGAATTCTTAAAGGAAGGAAGCACTCGAATCGTACCGAATTCACACAACCGGTGAGTCCAGAGGAACGAAACGAATTCTTAAAGGGTGGAAATATTCGAATCGTACCGAATTCACGCAAACGGTGAGTCCAGAGGCACGAAACGAATTGTTAAAAGATGGAAGGTGTCTTGAAATCAACTCGCGAGAGCAAGAACGAGATTTTTTAGAAACTAGCGAAGGTCCCTCAGAATAATAATAATAAAATAAAATAAAAATATATATAGGGGGGAAGGAGGTCGTCGAGCCGAAACAAAATGAAAGGAAAACAACGTGCGACTTACTACTGATTGCGATCGATGGTGGTTTACGGTAGCTGGTAGATCTTCGAGGGCGGCTGGCTCAGATAGGTGGTCGGCCGAAATCGCGCACAGATTTTATTCGCACTGGATGACTTGATATGAAAGAATGTTAAGAGAAGTAACTTGGAGAGTCACGGAGCGAGGTGCGTTGGTGGACTCGGAGGCTGCCAAAGAGGCTGAGGCAGCAGGCTCTGGGTTTATATATGATTTTTCGGGGGTGGATCTTGGTCATGGGACGTGGAAGGAGATTTTGGATTTTGGGTTCTTTATTGGTGGACTATTGGGAGGGGTCAAGGAGTTGTCTTCCTTATTGGCAACCCGACCATTAAGTCGTTGTCGCCCTTAGATATTTATTTATGGGCATCATTTCCTTCAGCGACTTTCGAAAAATCCCGAGTTTCACTTTTGGGTAAAGTTTTTGGTCAACATATCCTTTTTTTTAATCCCCTTTTAGTGTCTCGGATCGTACATAAGTTAATATTTTATAATATTTTGGAAATCTGGATTTCGAAACTCCCGTCTGAAGGGCCTGATCCCATCCTGTCTGTTATTTCTCCCCTTTTTATTATTTCAACGGCTATCAACCAGCAACAATTAGGGCACTTCACGTTTCGAGTTTCGAAAAGTGAAACTCTGGCAATAAATTTTTAGTGGGGAGGGGACTCATGTGTTGGCTAGTCGATATCCGCTGATTTCTAAAATTGTCGTTTCAAAGGGAAGAAAAACATGTTTCTTACGGTTTGTTGAAAGAGAGAAATCGTGGAGTCCACAGGACGTAACAGAGAAATTAGCTCGTTGTCAGAGGTTACACGATCTCGCGCAGTTGTGCTGCGCTTTGATTTAACTTTTGGTTCGAACTGTACTAGACAATGACAGACGCCACTCGACGATGCTCTCTATCGGGACGCACGACTCGGCTCTAGCGCGCGTTCTGACCAATCAGCTACTCTTCCGAAAGCAGCAAAACATGATTGGCTGCTGTAGAGAACGTATGAGCAGGCGGTAAATTTAAATGTGTTAACATTTTATCAATGCGTTGCAATTTCTAATTTTTCTAATTGTATTGCTCGAAAAGTAGTTCTGCTGCAAAATTATCACATACACACAATTTACTATAAACAAAACTGTTACAAACCAAAAAATGTACGTAAGATGCAATGATAGTGGAAAAGTTATTAAATTAAAATATAATCCATTGTGCATTGAATGTATCGAAGTGACGTAGAGAAACATACTCATTATTCCGAATAATAATTTTCAAAACTTTTTACCACTTCCAAAAAATTTTTACGTATACTAAATTTGCGAGACCAACGCAAAGTTATTTTTCCGTCATTGAACAGTATATGCGTCGCCATATTGAGAAGTCAATTTTTCATCACACGGAAATCGCATGACCATTTTTAGTCAAAATAAAGTCATTTTGACCTTTTCTTGACTCTAGTGTGTTCTTTGGGTATCTGCGACTAAAGAAAATACTTGAAGTGTGCAGATATGATCAGAAGGTCACAGCAAATGAGATGCTGCGAGACAGGCTTGCATTCGGAGTAAAAGATGTAAGTTTAAAGAAAAAATTTCTTAGAGAGGATCCGGAAACTCTAACACTTGAGAAATTAATTCATATGCAAGGCGAACGAGATGTCGGAATCGCGATTTAAGGACAGGAATCCAGAAGAAAAGTCGGTAAATAAAATTACAAAGACAAACTCCGATAACAGAACCTGTCGTTTTTGTGGAAATAAACACGAGTTCAAGAAAGAGCTATGTTCCCCCCCGTGTGGGCCACCTTGTCGTGGTGGGGGGGCTTAAGTCGGGCGTCCGGCTGGGAACCGTTGTGTGCCGCTTTTAGGCTCCGGCGGTTCCATGGGCTGGGCGTCCGCCGACTAAGAGCCCACTTGGCCAGTGTATGGCTTGGCCGAACATCGGCCGAGCAGGATGGGGAAGCGATGTCCCATGGACATTCTGTCCGGAAGGACATCATGGACCCATACTTTTGAGCGGAAGGCCTCGTTGTGCCTTTGGGTTGGAAAAGGTGTTAAATCACCAGGGCGTACCGTGTACGCATGGGTAGGCACAACGAGGCGTGGCCCCGGGGCCGCCGGAACTTATTTCCGGGTCGGGGCTCGGGGTCGAGAGGACGTGTCGTCGGGGCCGCTCGGACGTATTCCGAGGCGGGGCTCGGCGGCGCGGGGCCCTCCGGAGCCGCTGGGACGTTTCCCAGGTCGGGGTCCGGAGGGTCGCTGGCGGAGGACTGTCGTGGTCCCGGGCAGTGTCCCGAA
>NW_011966688.1:14693-18077 GCF_000949405.1 Vollenhovia emeryi | reverse complement strand
GGGGTCCGGAGGGTCGCTGGCGGAGGACTGTCGTGGTCCCGGGCAGTGTCCCGAACCCGGCAGTCTGCTCGGACGAGGGGGACAGGGGAGCCGCTCGGACTTATTCCGAGGCGGGGTCTCACTGTCCCCCGTTACCGGGGGGCCCGCGCGATAGCCCACGTGTCCTAGCGCGGACCACCCCCCCCCGGCGGTAGACGCCATCACGCTGGTCGCCGCGGCGGATCGGGGTGAAAGGGGGGCGGGCTTCCCCCGACACTTCCGTCCGTCCGCGGGGCCCCCCCGCTTTGGCAAGCACGCGCGAGGTGTCCGCGAGGTCAGAGGCGCGGAACCCCTGAAAACCCCCACGCACTGAGCGTGGGGGCGAGTAGGGGGCCGGAGCCCAGTGGCGGGGTGCGGCATTCCCCCCGTCCTGTGGCATATGCCAACTCCCCTGGGAGGACTCGGGGGCCCGGGCCGCGGCCGGTGTCCGTGGTCATGTCTCGCGGTCAGTCGTGGCCCGGTGGGGGTACACCCCGGTCGGCGGAGCCTAGCGCGGAGTGGGGATTAACCAAAAATGGATACTAACACCCATTTTTCTGACGTGAAGGAAGGGGAGAAGGAGGAGGTGGGCGCGCAACCGCAGACATCTGCGGTGGACGCGCAGGGAGCGCAAGGTAGCGGGACAGGCCAATATGAGCCTGGACCCTCAGGAGAGCCATCTGGTCCCACGGTCGCGACCGTGGAGGTCGTGCGCTTGGACCTGAGCAAGCTACGGGGCCATACACCCGGCCCCAAAAGCTTTAAGGTCAAGCAGAGCAGGAAAAGGGACACGAGGCGAACAAGGTCCGATCTCTACGGACAAGAGTACCTCGTGGAGGAGGAGGAGGAGCAAACGGCCCTTGCTGCCAAGATCCGCACAAGGACCAGGGGCTCCCCCTCCCCGAGGAGGACCGAAGGCTCCCCCACCCCGACGGACACAAACAACGAGGGGGAGGAAACGTCGGCAGCGAGCAGCGATGTCGTCGACGACCGTGACGACCCTGCTCGCGTGGTGGACCCCGAGGGGGACAGTGGTTCCGACGACAGCGTCAGGTCCCACTTGTCCCGCTCGGGGGCCATCAAGAGGAGCAGGAGCAGCGGAAGGGGGAAAGGCGCGAAGCAGGCGCGCCCCCTCGACGCCTCCAGCGAGGAGGAGGAGAACCTCCTCCCTGAGAAGAAAGATGCCAGGGGCAGGCCTGTCACGACGGGAAAAGGCGTGGCGATGGACGCCCGAAAACAGGCCAACAAAGCCCTTAAGAAGGCTAAGGGCGAGCGGCGTGACATTCAGAGGGTCATGCAGGAGAGCTATGACCCTCGGAAATACGAGGGCGCGGAGAGGCAGAAGAAGATAAGAGAGCTGGAGGAACAGGTCCCCCAGCTCCCCACTCGCGATCTTGTTGCGACAGTCATGGACTTTAGCAGCAAGATCGACGAGGCGGCTAAGGTCAGCAAGAACCTTAAAGGTACCCTTGCTGGCCTTATAAGGGACGGGGCCCTGTTCACCAGGGTTGCCGTGGAAGCCTTGTTTACAAGGCTGGGGGGGGGGAGGCGAGCGAGAGAGAAGAGCAGATGAGGGAGGAGTTGGCCTCCCTCAAAGCTCAGGTCGCCGTCCTCCTGAGGGAGAAGGAGGAGCGGGACCGGATGAGGATGCCGCCCCCCCCCCGACCCTCTACCGATGGGACGGAACGCCACCCCGCCGGAGGAGGGGGTAAGAGAGGAGGAGATGTCGGAGGTAACCGATGTCGGGTTGCCGATGGATCCTCCTCCCCCCGGGAAAATAGCGGATCCTCCGCCCCCGGAGAGAAAGACCTGGGAGGTTGTCACACCGAGGGACACCTCCCGGGCCTCGACGTCAGGGGCGGAGAATACACGGGCGAGAAAAAAGGAGAGGTCCCTTTCGAGAAAGAGGACCAATCCCAAGCCCTCAGTGAAGGATTCCTCTCTACCGTCCCCCCACGCCCCGCAGAAACAGGCAAGCAATCCCTTGCCTGGGAAGGCGGAGGTGATTACGGGGGAGATGGTGGGGAGGATGATAAAGGAGGCCAACGACCGGTCCGACGAGGAGATTAACCGGCGACTCCAGAGGATGGAGAACATGTTCCGGGCCTTGGCCGGCGGCGGGGCCCGTGATAGCGGCCACGCGGCGGGCCCCTCCAACCCTCGAAAAGGGGGAGGGGGCGCTGTGGGGGGCCGCCCGGTTCCCGGGGCCGTCCAGAAGGGCGGATCAGGGGGGGCAAAAGACCCTCCAGGGAATGTCGCGAATGCTGCGGGGGAGGGGGCTAAGAAGAAGAAGAAGAAGAAGAAGAAGAAGGCCCCCTTCCTGCAACTGGCGCAAGGAGTGGAGGAGGTAAGGGTCTCCGAGAAACGAGACGCCAAGTCCTCCCAACCCGCCGCGGACGTTGAGTCTTACGCGGTGGTGGTTGGGAGGAGGAGCAAGGCGGCAGGGAAGCCCGCCAAAGGACTCCCAAGGGCGACCGCCCCCAGTGCCCCAGTAAAGGGGCCGACTGGCGGTGCGCCCAAAAAGGCTCCTAGGAGGAGACTCCCCCGCACTTCGGCCGTGGTGGTCACGAGGCCTAATGGTGACTACCGGGAGGCCCTGGCCAAGTTGCGGCGGGAGGTAAAATTGGAGGACATAGGCATCGGTGGCCTGGTCAGTATAAGATCGGGAGCCACCGGTGCCAAAGTCATCGAGGTGTCCGGGAAGGGCCACGCCGAAAAGGCGGATATCCTCGCCGAACATATTAGGCGGGTCCTCCCCGGCGAGGACGGCACGCGGGTGGACCGGCCGAGGAAGACGGCTGAGGTCCGCCTGCGTGACCTCGACGACACCCTCGAAGTCGAGGAGGTGAGGGGGTGGGTGGCAGAGGCCGGGCACTGTGGCGTCTCCGACGTACAGTGCGGAGCGCTGCAGCCGGCTGCCGGAGGCAAGCACGGCCTCTGGCTGCGCCTGCCCATCACCGCGGCGAAGGAGCTGACCCAGAAAAGGAGGATCCGAGTCGGCTGGGGGATGGCCCGCGTGGACCTTCTCGAGGCGCGCCCTATGCGGTGCCACAAGTGCCTCGAGAGGGGACACGTGAGGGCAACCTGTCCTAGTGCGGTGGACAGAAGCGGGAGGTGTTACCGGTGTTCGGAAACCGGTCACACCTCCCGCGACTGTCGGTCTGCCCTGAAGTGCCCACTGTGCACGGATAAGGGCAGGCCGGCAACGCACGTTCTGGGCGCAAAAGCATGCGCCCAGAAGAACGTGCGGGGGAGGCAATCGGGGCAGTGCGCCATGGAGCAGGCGCCTGCTACCGATGCTCCCCCCAGCCGGAGCGCGGCCGGTGGAGGAGAGGGGGGAGGAAGCGGGCGGCTAGACGCAGCCCT
>NW_011966688.1:8896-10766 GCF_000949405.1 Vollenhovia emeryi | reverse complement strand
GGGGGAGGGCGCGCGAATGCCCGCCAGTCAAACGGCGGGCCGGTGCGGGGGGCGTCCGGAAGTAATAGCTCTGCCAATTCCTGGGCGTCCCCCAAGTTACAGCACCGCGCAGATCACCGTGTGGTTTTAGTGAGGTAAGCCCAGCTGCCGCAACGTCAGCGGCAGCAGCCGATCGTCATTAGGCGGGCAGTCCCACATAACCCGGGCCACTTTGTAAACTCCCTTCCCAGAGGGGGGCCCGGGTATCCATAAAGGATTTCCACACGTAAAAAAAAGAAAGAACTATGTTCTGCATGGGGCAAGACCTGCGAATACGGTCAAGGACGAAATCATTTTGCGAAAGCGTGTCGAAAAAAGGACACGAAGTCAAAGAAATCCACCAAAAGCGATTCCAGGAGGAAGCATAAAGCCATCAAAGAACTCACAGGAGCGGACGAGAGCTCTGAAGAGAAGGACAGCGATGAAGAACAAGAGAAGAAACAGGCGAAGATATACAAACTGGACGCCAACGAAAAGGATAGAAGAAAAGGATGCACGCAACTTTCCTTCAAATTCGGCAAGGTCTGGAAACAGGTCACATGTGACCTTGAAACGATTGCCTAATCGTGTTCCCCGCGGACTGTGCTCGCCGGTGGCAGGGTTCGAGGGATTAGGTGAAAGCACTCGAAGACTGGTTTACGGTGAAATCAAGACAAAAGAAATTATATTTAAACCAAGAAAACGTGAATACACTATATACACTTATTCCTAAACGCGGTCGCGGACGGACGGACGGACGGACGCGGCGCGGGATGATATATCGTTATTTACAATGAAATGTGCGGCGGGGTGAACGCGGAATGTGACGACGGTGAATTTCGATGACGGCTCGCCGCGCGGGATGATATGATGTTATGTACAATGAGATGGACGGGTAGATAAACGCGGAATGTGATGACGGTGAATCGCGGTGACGGTTCGCGGCGTAGGAATCGGTCGCGGGTGGCGCGGTGCCTAGACGGGAATCGGCTGGCTACTACGGGTGCTGAGAAAGCTCGGCGGAAGTGGAGTACCCTCCACTTCCCTGGTCCCTGTGAGCCGTCGGCCGATCTACGGTCAGGTAGCTGTACCCGGGCCCGAGAATCCTCGGTCGAGGCGGAGAGCGCTCCACCCCGTGTGTGTTCGGGTACGGTGTGCAGGTAAGCACGCGTGCGCAGTGCCGAGAAAACTCGACCGTGCCGGAGTACTCTCCAACGCGGGTTTCCCACTGCTTAGCGTGCGACAGGAGTCAGGTTCTGAGACTTGCGGATGAGCGGCTGTTGCTCGGAAGCTCGTCTCCAAAGGAGTGATTTTTAGCGCTCGGTTTCCCCTTTTTATAGGGGCTAATTGACACGCTTCATTAGCTCGCTTGCGCGTGCGTAGCGACGCGCGTTGTTCGCTCGGGCCTGGTCGTCGATCTCCGGGGCCGTTCGCGGCCCCAGCTGATCGGCGCGTCGGGCTCGCGGCCGCGACGCGCGCTCGGGGCCGTTCGGCGGTCTCCGGGGCCGTTCGTGGCCCCGGCCGAGCGGCGCGTCTGGCTCGCGGCCGTGATGCGCGCTCGGCCCCGCTCGGCGGTTCCCGGGGCCGTTCGTGGCTCCGGCCGAGCGGTCGGCGCGCCGGTGTATTAGCTGCGTTCGGCAAAAAAATCTGAGATGCGAGCGAGCAGATGTCGAGCTTGAATCACGTGATCTCCGAGCAAGCCGAGCACTAATCTCAATGCCGAACGATTTCAGAGCTCTCAGAGCTGGTTAAGAACGTTCATCGGCTGTAATTATTATTGTTTCAAGTTTTAGAAATCAGGATTCTTATGTCAACTAATTTTAGTTTGTAATTTGATTTTGTCTATGCTTTT
>NW_011966688.1:0-8796 GCF_000949405.1 Vollenhovia emeryi | reverse complement strand
TTGAAGTCTTTATGCGGCGCTATGCGCCTGCGTCTCGCCCGACGGATGTTCGGTCGGGCGGCATCCGGCGGGTGGAGTGCCGGGAACGGTGCATCGGGGGGTGCATCGTTACAACCTTGATACAGGGTCAGAGGCCAACGTGATCGGATACGGGAGTTACTGCAAACTAATGAATAATCCTCACCCAAAATTAAAGAAGTCCCGTGGTCAGTTAAGGAGCTTTGGAGGAGGAGCAATAAAAATTCTAGGCGAAGAGAGATACTTTGCAGAAAGAATTCAAAGAAATTCATACTTGTTTTCTTGATTGTAGATGTAAAACATGGAGCCCTTCTTTCCGAAAAGGCTTGCCTCGCTCTGGGACTGATAAAATACTGCTTCAAATTAGTGGCAGCGAATGACGATACAGTTTTACACAACGGACGAGAAAAGGCATTAGAGATACTGCAGAGACACAAATCCGTCTTCGAAGGCCATGGATGCATCCCCGGCGAGATTTCCCTAGAGGTCAACCCAGAGATCAATCCGGTAGTTCAACCTGCTCGTAGGATACCTATTAGTATCAGGAAAAGATTAAAAGAAGAGTTATCCAGATTAGAAGAGGAGAAAATTATTATACGGGAGCATAAAAACACAGAATGGGTAAATAACATTTTAGTGGTTAAAAAGGGCGCATCTTTCCGAGTCTGCATAGATCCGATCCCGTTAAACACTGCTTTGAGACGACCACACTTTCAATTTACGACACTGGACGAGATTCTCCCGGAGATCAGACGAGCTCGAGTATTCTCAACGATAGACGCAAAGAAGGGATTCTGGCAGCTCAAGCTAACAGAGGAAAGCAGCAAGCTCACGACATTCTGGACACCTTTCGGTAGATACAGATGGCTCCGGCTTCCCTTTGGTGTATCACCGGCACCAGAAATCTTTGCTCAGAAAATGCAAGAAATCACTCACAGTCTTAGAGGCATTGAAATCCTTGTTGACGATATTCTCATCTATGGATGCAGCGACACGATGGAGGAGGCTCTCAACGACCACAATCAAAATCTTGAGAATCTATTGATAAGACTAAAACAAAATAACTGCAAGTTAAACCGGGATAAGGTTAATCTTTGTCAAAAATCGGTGAAGTTCTTTGGGCATATCCTTACGAGCGATGGATTGAAACCGGACGAACTCAAATAAGCGCAATCACTAAGATGCGGCCCCCGGAGAACAAAGCAGAATTATTGCGGTTCTTGGGCATGACAACGTACCTGAGTAGATATCTTACGAATTTGGCATCTGCAGCAGATAATCTTCGGAAGTTAACTAGAAACGATGTCGAATGGAAGTGGACGAAGACAGAAGAAGACGAATTTCAGAAGATTAAAACTCTCGTAGCGAACATACAGAGCCAGCAGTATTTCGATGTAAATCAACCGGTCACCTTAGAATGCGACGCAAGCTCAACAGGCCTTGGAGCAGCTCTATATCAAAAGGATCAAATTGTCGGATACGCTTCTAGAACGCTTACACGCACTGAGCGTAACTACGCACAAATTGAAAAGGAGCTGTTGGCGATAGTATTCGGATGTACACGTTTCAATCAGTTTGTAGCAGGAAACACAAAGGTTGTGGCAAAGACAGATCACAAACCATTGATTGCGATTTTCAAGAAACCGTTACTGAAAGCACCAAAACGGTTACAGTTAATGTTAATGATTTTACAAAGGTATCCTTTAGAATTCCAGTATGTAAAAGGCAAAGAGAATGTAGTGGCTGATGCGTTGTCCAGGGCCCCTATAGAGCAAGATCCAGGAGATACACAAGTTCCACATCGAAGAGATATTTTTGAACTAAAAGAAGAAAAAACAATCAGCCATGAAATAGAGTTAGTAGATCTTGAGAAAACGCTACGAATTTCCACTGAAAGGATAGAAGAGATCCGAGAAGCTACGAAGGTGGACTACACGTCACAAAAACTGCGCGAATACATACAAGAGGGATGGCCCAAGCATATATCAGAGGTGGAAGAGTCCTGCAAGATTTATTATAAACACAAGGACGAATTATCAGCGCAGGCCGATGTCATCTTCAGGAATGGCAGGATCATGATTCCGTTCAAGTTAAGGAAATCAATGATCAACAGGGTACACGCTGCTCACTCGGGAATAGAGGCTACTTTAAACTTGGCACGTGAAACGATTTTCTGGCCTAGCATGTCCACACAGATAACACAAGCAATTCAAAGCTGCGAGACATGTATGAAACATATGAAGTCACAACAGCAACCACCGATGCAGACTCACGAGATACCAGAATACCCTTTCCAGTTCATCTCAATGGATGTTTTCTTCGCAGAGTATAATGGAAAAAAGAGTAAGTTTTTAGTCACAGTGGACCACTACTCAGATTTTTTGGAGCTTGATGCTCTTCTCGACATGTCAGCAGAAACGTTGATAAAGACATGTATAAAGAATTTCAGTCGTCACGGTATTCCCTCCTGGGTGTGTAGCGATAATGGCACCAACTTCGAAAATAAGTTGATGTATGATTTAGGACGTTCATGGGGATTCGAGTTTACGACGTCAGCACCAAAACATCAGAGGGGGAATGGTAAAGCGGAAGCGGCTATAAAGATCGCCAAGAGGATAGTTTAAAAAGCGCTGCAGAGCGGAGAAGATCTCTGGTATATGTTACTACACTGGAGAAATACACCAAATAAAATCGGATCAAGCCCAGCACAAAGGATTTTTTCGCGCCGGACGCACACGGGAATACCGTCTACCATAAAACACCTCCTACCCAGAGTGACTGATAATGTCTCTACAAGAATTGAAAATAACAGAAAGAAAAATAAACTATATTATGACAGAAAAACTAAGAAGTTACCCGATCTGGAAGTCGGCCAAAGGATAGCCGTCCAGCTTCACCCAGACGTGGAGAAAAGATGGACCCTAGGGGAAGTACAAGAAAAACTAAAAGATAGAGACTATCTTCTCAACGTTGAGGATAGGACGTACAGGCGCAACAGGGTAAACATCAGACCTTTTACAACAGAGTCCGCAACGGACGTTTACAGACCGGGAGAAATCAACACAAATCCGCCATCTGATGAGAATCCAGAGGAAGAAAGAGTGATCGGCATTCCATCAATAAGTCCAGACACATCAGGTCCTAGTGGAGATACAACACCGACCACGGGGAACACCGAAAGGCAGACGGATAGAAGGCCAAGCGCGGATCCAGTTCAGATTCCAGCACACAAAAGTCCTACTTAGGAGAAGGATCCGCCAGGGTCATTCAGAACCTCAAGTACAAAGTCCGAACCGACCACGACGAGGAAAACACTCAGAACCGTCTCAGTGCCTCAGAAATTCAAAGACTTTGTATTATACTGTTAGTTAACTATGGGGAACGTGTGGACGACATTACTAATTAAAAATGTTTCTTTTGTTTTTGTTCTATTTAGTTTTGCGCTATGTAAATTCAGCTCTGTCAGGATAGGTATCATAAGCGAATTTATATAGATATATATTAATGAAAAATTTTTTTTTATGTTTGTGGAAAAAAGGGAAGATGTTATATTGGTCATACTGTTAGATTTACGTTGGCATGGGGGATATAGGTGGAGACACCGATGGAGAAAGAGTCAAGAGAACAGAGGGGTTACCCGACGGAGAGTGTACGGTTGACACACAGAATAAAGAAACGTATTAGTCATATTCTCCTTATTAATCTTCCCGTACACTAAATATAACACTTAACTTTATAGTTACATTATAGACTGTAAACTTTTAACTAAGTTTAGTTACATTTTATCGGTAACTTTTAACTTGTAATTTACCTCTCTCTTAGACCCGGTTTTTCATTTTTTTTGTAAACTGTTAACCAGAGGTTAATCAATTCTCTGTCTCTTTTTAGATAATAATATAAAGAAAGATTATAGAGAGTCAAGTAACTTGTGGTTAACAATTAACCAGAAGTTAGTCGACTCTGCATCTTTTTCTATGTTATTATCTGAGAAGAGACAGAGAGTCGACTAACCTCTAATTAACAATTAACAAGAAAATTAACAATTAACAAGATAATAAAAAATTTGTTGTTTGTAATTTTTGCAGGTGTGATAAGGAACGCCCATGCATCTGTGAAGGATGAACAGATTTCCAAACCTATAAAAATATGGTTAGCACATGACAAAGAACGCATTGATCGAAAGAGAGAAAAAGCAAGAGGAAAAAATATAAGAAATCAGGTTCGAAACAACGGACGAGATGCTCCGGCTCAGCTCCAGTCCCGTGGGAGCAACGATTATTAGAATCCGCGGGCTTCTACAGGGTGTCGGATTCGTTTTGGACCACTCCAAAGATTATAGTAGATTGGGTCAAACTGAGAAGAAAAGTTACATACCATTTTACAAAATCCGTAATTATTATCGCGTAATTAAGAAAAACGTCTGAGCCAAGTGCACGGAGGAGCTGAAGGCCGGACTCGGCAGACATGCAAAATGGTGTATTATTCTCCTACCACCAGAAAAACTTTTTCGGCGCGGTGTCATATGTCGCGCGTTCGCTCGCTGCGCGCCGTTCGCCCGCTCACCGCTCGCCCCCGTCTCTCCTCGATCGATGCGTGACTCCACCTCTCTATCGGATCTTGAGAGATGTCAACAGATACACCATTTTGCATGTCTGCCGAGTCCGGCCTTCCGCTCCTCCGTGCACTTATTGGCTCAGACGTTTTTCTTAATTACGCGATAATAATTACGGATTTTGTAAAATGGTATATAACTTTTTTTCTTCTCAGTTTGACCCAATCTACTATAATCTTTGGAGTGGTCCAAATCGAATCCGACACCCTGTATATATAAAAATAATCTTGTACAAAGAAAGAATATTTCTAATATACACAGGGTAAGTCATTGTAATTTGTCACCCCTAATAACTTATTTGGTTTTAATTTGAGAACAAAATGTTTCGGACAAATGTTGTTTGGTTCCGAGGGAGGCATAAGATGGTGTCATTAATTTGACCTTGAATAGTTGCTTCAAGGTCACGTGAAGGTCACTTTTAATTTTTTAAATGGAACTCCCTATTGTTTATTATACTATCTCATTCTACTAATTAATATGAACAACTTTTGTCTGGAACATTGTTCTCTTCGTCTAATACTTTTTGAGATATTCAAGAGAAAATTGTAAACTTTTTCAATATTTTGCTTATGATATCTCGATAATTGTTTGTCGGAGGGAAAAGTAGTACAGGACTTTTTTTACTTGATTTGGTCTCGGGAATATGGTGTTGCAATAGTGCTCCAATTATTGAAAATTCTGTACTGTATAAATATATACAAAATTTACATACACAAAAATTTTAATATGGAAGGAGAAGTGCCGATGTGAGCCACAAAATGAACAGATCTCAGTTCTCACAATACGAAATAAAAATCTCTCTTTAATGGTATAATACGTTTCGACCCTTCTTCGGGTCTTCCTCAGTTAGACTACAATGTAAGAATTATAAAATGGTAGTACAGTAATACTTATGTAATACAAATGTAGGAAAACCGGTTACCTCGTGTAACTTCCAGTTATAGGACAGAATCATCTCTTAAACTGTTAATCAGTCGATCTCTAGATGGTCCCAGACATAAAGAGGGCTGAATAACCGTGGTTCGAAAGATGAGTCCGTGGCAACGAAGTTAGAAAGACTGTGACATAGCGGTATTACAAAGCGAAAATTTGACATTAGAGTGTGGTAAACATGACGGGGGAACTTAGACATGTGTCTCAACTTGCTGTCGCAGCTGTTGCAACTCATCCTGTTGCGTCTGCAACATCTGCAGCAACAGGACTTTAAAGTCGTCCGACTCTTGTATTTCTGAAACAGAAATTAAAATGTTTATTCGATAATAGTAATAGCTGCGTTTGACATTGCGATTCTGAGGCTTCGGACAGTTTTCTTACGTTCGAGTGAGCGAGAGAGGATATTGAGATAAAAAGAGAGTACTCTGATATTTCAGATGTATAATCCAGTGAGAAATGATTCGTCGATTCGACGTCGATCGACGTCAATTCGACGGTGTCGATGTCGAATCGACGTCGTTTCGACGTCGATCGACGAATCATTTCTCACTGGGAAGGGCAACGTCTCATGGAGCGGAATACGCGGAAGCAGAATCAGCGGATTGCCAATCACAAGACCGTTTCGACAGAATTGTTGAAAGGGATCTATCAGAATGATCTTGCGATTAGCGATCCGCTGATTCCGCTTCTGCGTATTCTGCTCGATGGGACGCCACCCTAATTCCTCTCTTTCTATCTCGGTCTGCTTTCTCGCTCATTCGAATGCAAAAGGGCACTCCGACGCCTCGGATTTGCAATGCCGAACGCAGCTATAAAGCGTTAAATACATAACCCAGTCAGAAATGAATCGTCGATCGACGTCGGAACGACGTCGTATCGACATCGAAACCGTCATATTGCTGCCGATTCGACGTCGTTTCGACATCGATCTACGAGTAATTTCTGACTGGGAATGTACAAAAATTGTGTAATACTTACTGGACATCCTGCTCCTTGTAGTTGTTCTCACGTTCTCACGTCTGTCGGCGGACACGTTGTTAAAAACAATTGAAACTCAATTGTATGTTTCAAGCGCCACGGCGTCCATCGCGCTAACGTGGTGGCGGTAGACGTTACCGACGTAAAGTTATCGACATAGTGACTTGATGTTTGATTGTTATTTCCAATATGGAGAGAAACAATTACGACGTGTTTATCAACATAAAACGTGATCGTGTTTGTTGGTGCTAGAAACGATATCACAGCCGAATAAATAAGTTTAACATTGCACGAGTGTCTTGACGTTTGATTGACTGCAAGTACTCTACGTGCTTGTGTGAAATCTTAAGAAAGTGCTTTTGCAAAAGCTTGTTAAAGTGTTGTGATAAGTTGTGTGGCGGTGATAAATCGTGCGGCACTGTGTGCGTCGTGTGACTGCTTGGTAAGAGTATATATTTTTATTTCTTCCCATAATACCACACGATATTTGTGTTTTTATTGCTTAGTCTTATTTTTATATAAAATATGGAAACGTCTGATGAAATGAGAAAAAAACGTAAGCGAATTTTTTCTGAAAGCTGGCTCACTAATAAGCGATTTAAATCTTGGGTACGAAAAGTTCCAAATGATGATAGTCTTTTTCACTGCATTAAATGTAATACAAATTTTTCGTGCTCATCAATTTTTAAACATGAGATAGCGGCATATCATAAAAATAATGTAGAAAACAGTACATCATCGTGTGAAATGTACGGTAAAAGTGAAAGTTGTAAAATATCAGACAAAGTTACGTTTCAAAAACAATGGTTAGATATTAAAGAATATAAGATATGGTTACGCGAAGTGTCAGATGATAAAAACTCATTTTTTTGTTGTATTTGTAATAAATCTTTTACTGCGGGTTTATCTAAGATTTATCGTCACGCAGATTCTAAAATGCATTTAGATAATTTAGAAAAGTATAATTTAGAAAGTACTTCAACAACTGTACACATGGAAAGTGCAGAAGAACCAATGTCATTAGAAAATGGGAAAAAAATAGCGGAGATTCGATTCGCCGCATTAATAGCTGACAAAAATATTTCATATGACACTGCACAAATAATTTTAAAATTTTTTCAAGATGTTGGAAAAGATCGTGATGTCTTGAAAAACATGAATATGGGTTCAACAAAATGTGCGCACGTAATTGCGAACGTTGTTGGCCCAATTGAGACTAATCGCGTAGTTAAAACTTTGCAAAATACGAAATTTTCGATTCATATTGATGAAACGTCAGACATTTGTAATGACAAATGGATGACGTTTCATGCACGATATATAAATCCCAAGACATTACGAGTTCATTCGCAATTAGTGAAACTAATAGATATTGATGCAACAGATTGCAGCGCAGACAAATTATTTAATACCTTTAAATTAGAAATGCAGAGGCTACAAATTCCGTTTCAAAACATTAGTGCCTTATCATGCGATAATGCATCTGTCATGATAGGGAAATATGAATCATTTAAAAAAAAACTAGAACAAATGAACAAGAATGAATTAACTTTCACATGTCCATGCCATTCCGCAGCATTAGTTGCGCATGCCGCTTGTAATAAAATACCAAACATTTGTGAGGAATTTATTAGAAAAATTGCATTTTTTATAAATAGTAGTCCCAAGCGTACAGCAATATTTCGTGAATTTTGTGAAAGTTTCGAAAACACATATCGCAAGATTCGAAAATTATGTCTAACACGTTGGCTATCTCGTCATGCGTGCGTAGAAAGAATTTTGAAATCTTGGGATACTATTGAAAAATTTTTGACTGAAATGGTCATGAGTGAAAAGAATACGACAGGCGAAGATTTATTGTGTACAATGAAGCAAGTAGACGTAAAAGCATATTTATTATTTTTAAAATATATTTTGAACTTTTTTGATACATTTAACATATTTTTCCAAAAAGGTGAAGAAACGAGAATTCAGTTCTTGTATTCACAATCAATAAATCTTCTTACTCAAATATGTACCAATTTCTTAAAAGCAGAACTTTTAACAGATTTAAATGATTTAACAAATGTCACATTTGCACAACATGAGAATCACAAAAGTCTCGAAAATATATATTTAGGATCGGAATGCGAGAAATATATAAAACAAATAACGAATACCGAAAATAATAATGTACTTACAAGTATTAGAGAAAATTGCTTACAATTTTACATTACGGCTGCCGAGGAAATTAGCAAAAAGTTATTGGTTCCAAA
>NW_011966687.1:18890-25067 GCF_000949405.1 Vollenhovia emeryi | reverse complement strand
TCCTCTCCTCTCTCCTCCTCTCCTCTCCTCTCCTCTCCTCTCCTCTCCTCTCCTCTCCTCTCCTCTCCTCTCCTCTCCTCTCCTCTCCTCTCCTCTCCTCTCCTCTCCTCTCCTCTCCTCTCCTCTCCTCTCCTCTCCTCTCCCTCTCCTCTCCCTCTCCCTCTCCCTCTCCCTCTCCCTCTCCGTCTCTCTCTCCCTGTCTCCCTCTCTCCCTCATACCCTCTCACCCTATCAACAATTCGAGCGATCAATTAGATTTTTATAATAAAATATATTTATATATTTTTATTTTTATTGCACAATAATTAATTATTTAAAGGTTATGAACATAATTAATAATAACATAACATAATAACATAATAACAATAACAATATTAATTACTAAATATTAAAAAGTCTATAACTAAAGAATAATTGGAAAAATACAATATTTATGATTCCGACGACGTATTATTTTAATAATAAAAATTATTATATGTTTCTTTGTATTTGACCCCGTCCGAGGCCTCGTCCGCGTCTGCCCCAAAAACCTATTCCACGTCCGCGCCAGTATCCCCGACTGCGTTCGCGTCCGCGTCCAGCGCGTTGCCATCGTGCTGTAAAAAAGAATAACTATTTGTTATGATGAAAATATAGTTTACAGTTACTTTAATATATACCTACGTTTATAAACAACCATTTGACCTTGGTTCGCTTCGAGATTTTGAGGGGTTTCCAAACCCTGTTGATCTTGTGGAAGATGAGGGGGTAGCTGATTTAAATTTGATCCGCGTTGTCCCTTGCGGTTCTTGCGGTCGAGAAGAACCTGTTGGCGGTGGAGGCGGATTGGATACCGCATATGCTGCCAGCGCTAAATTAGCTAACGCAAGTTGGCGCCTTAGCTCCTCACAATCCTCCGTCGTCGCCGCGTTTTCGCTGGTCTCCATTCTAATAATGTAAAACTTAAGTAATTAGTATCTTTTATTTTATCATTTAAAAATATTTGAAATTTATTCAACTTACCTTTCAGATTCCGTCAATTTAATAATTATGTCTGCTGTCAATTTGGGGATGTTAATGGATGAGCGTCAATAGTCTGAATATATCGATAACAAATTGTTTCTCCACCTTTGGCTAACATCGTTTTGCGAAAATTGCTGTATTATCAAGCGTAACAGCGTTTATAAAATATAATGCGATCTCAGAAAGTACTTTGTAAAGTACATATTAATATAAAAAAAAAATAAATAAATCCCGAAAGAAGGCTGCAGTGCGCCTTATACAACTGAGCATCTGTGCGCAGGAAGAAGGCTGCTGTGCCCAAAAAGGCTGCTGAGCGCAAATATAATTTGCTGCTAAATGCAAAAAGATAACTGCAGTGGGCCTTTATAATTAGAAGCTGTTCGCAAAGAGGAGACGTAAGCGCGAAAAAGTACCGCAGTATACATTCATATTTTAGATGCGTCTAGTGGAATTGTTAATTTAAAATGAACATAACTCCGAAAGTACCTAACGAAAATATAATGTATTAAAGTGTTTTGGAAAGCTCTTGAGGTAAGCTATAAGAATATGCATTAAAAAAACGGGTTTCCATTTAAAAAATTCAAGGTGATCTTTACGCGACCTTGAGGAAGCTGTTCAAGGTCATATTTATATTACTATGTAATGCATTACTTGAAACCGTACAACTTTCATGCTAAACATTTTTTTCGATCTTGTATATTTAAAAAGTTATTTAGAGTAAACTAATAAGGATACATACAGACATACACACACACACACATACGTACATACATACATACCGACATTTTTTCTGAATGTGTTTGTTGAACGTTTTGGGACATTGTAAACATGTTTTCAAAGAAAACTCGATAAAAAATTTTTTCACGAAAAAAAGCTTCCTCTATGAGGAAGCAATAAAGCACACTATGTAAGCTTTGGATTAATCAACCTCGAATCACGTTCTGTTCATAATTGTCCAACGCCAATAATTACCTCACGTCCCCTCAGGTGTTGTTTTACCTGTCAGGACTTTTTTAACGATTTTGTGGCTTGCGAGGAGGAAAACGGCGTCACCCTTGACGCAAATCGTCGCCTTCTAATCCCTATAGAAGAAACTCATTTTTAAATAATAACCAACTCCTCTGACGATTCATTAACTACGGACGCGACCGAAACACTTTTTCTTAGTAGTAATACTATTAGAAACACTTAGTTATAAAAACGTGGTACGTAAATACGTAGACCATGCACCGGATAAACTTTGCATAATATAATACATATACCTATACATATATATTGCATTCAAGGGAACAATTCTTGTATCCCACTGCTTTTGTTATTTTTATTAAATATCTAACCGCGCTTCAGGCATATAGTCCTACCGCTTTTTAATATCTTTATGAATAAGATATCTATAAATGGTATCGTTGAGAACTATATAAACGCTTAGTAATAGGAAAACGTGGTACGCTAAGATATAGATCGTGCACCCGAAACCACTACATTCATCACATTTAGCTAACCTATATCTTATAATAATAGAATATTCATTAATTGTAATATCGTAATCACAAGTATGTTACTCATGGAAATAATGTTTTTATTGATTTTAATTATAGTACCTAAGGTAGGTGGCTTAATTGGTTTCGACTGTGGAGGTCGACATTTGAATATAACTACCGTTTCTCTACTAGATGTAGGTGAATGCAACTTGAAATATCATACTCCAACCACCACCCGTACTAAAATTCAGCTTTTACAATTATCCGATTATAGCTACGCTGAGGTTTTTCAGTGTAAAGTCGAAATTTCGCGAACCATATATCATTGTGGAATGCACTCCCACGTTGCAATAGCATTCAATGGAAAAGCCGATTACGTACACGAAACAGGATACCATACCTGCATGCGTTTATTTACCGAAGGAAAAATTTCCCTCGGAAAAGACGGTATTCTCGATAAAATAAAAGTAAATGAAACCTCTTACAGAAGTTTTACAATCGCTGGAGATTTAAGAAACGATGGCACATGTTCTGGCGCGCAATATTCTGACTCATATGGAACTTGGGACAATGCTATAGTCCAGGCCTCCGCTAAAATTACTGTAAAATCCGGATTTTCTCCTGTACATATAAATTCAGGAAAAATTAAGTTACAATCAGGAACTTCGTGTCTTTTAGCTGACGGTTTCTGTCTAGATCCCGACGACGGTTACTCCTTTTGGAAACCAATGCCCTTATCATCCTGCAAATTTGAACAATACGACGACGCACAGTGGTCTGGAACGGACAAACACTTGTTCAAAATAGGCTACAGGTCGTATTTCTTAACCGATTTTAATGTTTCTTGAACAGAAATACTCGGAAATAAATTCTGAAGAGAACTGTGAGAGCCGAATTTTGATTTTTTGTGTTGGTGCAAAAATATGTAAGAAAAAAATGTGTTAAACTAGCACTTTTCGACTAAATTTTTTATCTGACTCCAAGCTACTTTAACAACCTTACTGTCGATGAAAATCAATACTGTCCCATCATAAGAAACAAAATAATTCAATAATAATTTAACTAATTGTTATTAACAAATTATTGAAAGAAATTATGGTTCCCCGTGCTTTATCACAGAAATAATTAGTTTTTTAACTTAATTGGTCTAAAATTACTATAATAATGATTTAAAACAAAACTTGATTGTAAACTAACAATATCCATTATTATAAACAATGAAATAAACAAATAGTAATTTTTAGATTCCTTATTTCAGGGTATTTTAAATATATGAATTAGTTACACGTGGAATCATAATTCCACGTGTAACTAATTCATGATCCAATAGATATTAGAATTACGTTAACAATGTAAATTTGTTGTTAATAACCAACACACAAAAATATAATCAAATCATTGATCATGCTCGCGCGCGCGTGTGTAATGTTGTAAATAATTGTGTAAATTGTTCCTGCGACAGGAAATATGTTTTTCAAACGGTTTAGTCAACTTGTAATTGGTATTGCTGAATTAGCTGCATAATTTCGAACCCTAGGTGGGGGCATCCTCCTGAGGGAAAAGGACAACATGAATTTATTTGGGTATCTGTCTTCCTCTAGTGGACGTGATCTGAAGGCGATCACGTGTTCACGCCCATGTGATCACGTACACTAGAAGAAGATAGATACCCAAATAAATTGATGTTGTCCTTTTCCCTCAGGAGGACATCCCCCACTACCTCATAAGCAGTCTATCTTTTATATGTCTATGGCCAAGACACAGTATAACCAGTATGCCCACTCGCTCTTTTGTTTCACGTTCGCGCCGATCCGTACTGCGCATCCGACATGTTCTAATTATGACCAATCACAGGATTTTTGTATGTGTGTTAGTGCAAAGTCGGTGACATTGAAAAATTTGCAGTGTTGACGGATAACGCGTTAATACTTTTATACGTTAGAGCAAGTAATTACATTAATTACTTTTATTAGAACATTTTTTTCATGGGCCATTTCCATTTACAATAAATAATGTACTCTAGTTCGTATGCGCCTTTCCTGGATACGATCCTGAAAAGGGCCCAGGCACTTTTAGCCGTTGATACACTGTTGGGGCGATTAAAAACATGGCGGAAAATTGAGAACGCCCAGATCAAAGGCTGACAGAGAGTGGGCATACTGGTTATACTGTGGCCAAGATGTGTTGCGCCATCATCGACCAATTGAGAAATGTTTTAGCCATATGTAAATTTATCATAGAAATAACGTGCCACACAGGTTTTTCTTTTAAATCTCTTCTAGTTTCCAAGGTAAATGAAACAAGTATATAACGGCAGTTTTGACTACTTTCTACCGTAGTTTGGCAGTTTCACCTACAGTGTATATAAAATATACACTTTGTAGCAGTATAATGGTTGTTTTGATGACGAAATGTATAGATTTTGACGACGTAAAGGGTGTTTTGGCAACTATAGTCGTCAAAGCTACAAAAACAGGGCTTCGATTAGTCGTCAAAACAACCTTTATATCGCTATGATCCATAAATATTTTGTTTACTGCTAAACTTATTATATAGTTGAAAAGAGTAAACTAAATTTTTCTTCAAAGATGCACCGGAAATTTAGAATAGAAAACAGGAGATGTAGTAGTATGTAAGTTTGGTTTCATATACGTGCGTGTGTCAACGTGTTTTAATAAAGACTTAACTATTCTCGTATCGCAGCTAGGTTTCTATGACATATTTCACCTTACATCTACCATCTTATATCTACATAAAGTATGAGTTACCTTACAAGAGATCTTTCGTAAAAATTTTTCTTTATTTCGACATAAAATGAAGAAAAATACACAACGGCAGTTCTGACTACTTTCTACCGTAGTGTGGCAGTTTCAACTACAGTGTATATAAAATATACACTTTGTAGCAGTATAATGGTTGTTTTGATGACGAAATGTATAGATTTTGACGACGTAAAGGGTGTTTTGGCAACTATAGTCGTCAAAGCTACAATTACAGGGCTTCGATTAGTCGTCAAAACAACCTTTATATCGCTATGATCCATAAATATTTTGTTTACTGCTAAACTTATTATATAGTTGAAAAGAGTAAATTTTTCTTCAAAGATGCACCGGAAATTTAGAATAGAAAACAGGAGATGTAGTAGTATGTAAGTTTGGTTTCATATGCGTGCGTGTGTCAACGTGTTTTAATAAAGACTTAACTATTCTCGTATCGCAGCTAGGTTTCTATGACATATTTCAACTTACATCTACCATCTTATATAGTCTTCATGGCTTCCGGATGGTTGCCGCGTCCGTTTGCAGTGTGGTGCCGACGTTTCGCAGGCGTTGCAGTCTGCTTCATCAGGGCTGGGAGACTCTGATACTGAGCTCCCTCGCGTTGCGCTCGTCCTTTTATATTCGTTCTTGGGGGGAAGGGAGGGGGTAGTCAGGGGGGGCGTGGTCAGAGGGAGGGGAGTCAGCCAATCCCGGCTGACGGTTTTTTAAAAAACCGGGAGGGCGGTGTGCCATATCGGGCTCACCTGATAGCCTTTGTCGCGATTCAGATTGTCAGGGTGTTTCAAGATTTCTATGCCTTCGCGGTGTTTTCGTGCGAAATAGCTTTGGGACGGGGCCAGCATGGTGGCTTTGTCGAACTGGATGCCGTGTCCGGTCTCAATCTTGTGTTCGGCTAGAGCTGATTGTGAGAAGTG
>NW_011966687.1:0-11894 GCF_000949405.1 Vollenhovia emeryi | reverse complement strand
GCGCCAAGTCAAGGTGTGCGGCGCCGAACCAGCCTGGAAGTACATGCGTCGCAGTCCCCGGCTGGTTCAACATGGCGCTAAGAAGACCACCCCCGGTGGTTTTAGTGCGGTAGGCGCCCTCCATTGCTCGCTGGCCCCAGGTCGTCAAGTGCCTGGGGTACAGGGAGGGCGAGTCCCACACACCCCCCCCCCCGTCTCCGTCCCAGCGGGGCGGGGGGACGGTCCATGAGGATTTCCACCGGGTAAAAAAAAAAAAAGCTAACGTCAATTCGATCGCTGCTAGCTATTGAGAGTCAATCAGGGTGTAGTCATCTGTCTTATCGTACTGCATCCTAATTATGCATGTTTTAACTTCTCTAGTCAGGAAACTATTATAACAAAATTTGAATAAATTTTTCAATAAACAATACTCTAAGCATTTGAAGAAATGCTCAATACGAGTTCAGGAAAAAGAATTTCTATGCAATTTTAGAAAGAAAACTTAAATAATAAGATGCTATTATCCTATACTATTTTTTCTGTCTCAGGGGAGTGTGTTACGTTCACGGTGTGTCGTTTGCACCGCGATTCGTGCAGTCGCCGAAGTTGTCTTTATACCGTAGTTTCGGCACTAGTGTAATGAAAATTTGATTGAAACTTTCAATAATAATTCCCAAATAATATTCTGCCTAATAATGTCAAATTTAGTAAGAGAAGCATTGAATATATACAAACAAAAACATAGATTTTTAATGTTAGAACCACGTAATGGTAGATTTGGCGACAGTTGTCGAAGTTGTCTTTATACCGCATGTTCAGTAACAGGATAATAAAAACTTTATTGAATCTTCCAATAGTAATTATCATATTCTGGCCCACAATGTCAAAAATAATTTAGTAATAGAAGCATAGAATATACGCAAATATATAAAAATAATTAGATTTTTGTTAGAACCACGTAATGGTAGATTTGGCGACAGTCATCGAAGTTGTCTTTATACCGCAGTCTCAGCATCAAAATAATTTAAATTTTATTAAAGCTTTCAATAATAATTATTAAATAATATTCTGCCAAATAATGACAAAAATAATACTTTAGTAATAAAAGATTTATATATATATTGATATTTAATCATAATTACATTTTTTTAATGCTAAAACTATGTAATGGTAGATTTCGCGACAATGTCGTCGAAGCTGCCTTTATACGGCGGTATCTTTCACGACGGTGGTGAAAACTACCACGAGTCGTGAAAACTGCCAGGTTACATATGAAAAGGCAGTCAAAACTGCCATTGGACATATATATACATATACATATACCTATATAGAAAATGTACAACGTATAATACATTGCAATGTAATATTATTTTTATAACGTTCTCTTATATAGATTATACAACATGATACACATAAAACAAACCAAGATTACTAAGGCTCTGAATTGTTAAATAACAAATTTAAAGGAATAGAAAGCCTAAGAATCCAGACAGGGTATTAGTGTCTAAATAATTTCTATTTTACCTTTATGCGAAAAACCCTGGCTGAGATATTATTTTATGCAATGAAGGTAAAATCAAAATTATTTAGACACTAACACCCTGTCTCGGCTCTTAGGCTTTCTATTCCTTTAAAAGTGATACACTGCCACAGGATTTTCCCGACTCCTTCTCTGTTCTACGGAAATTCCGTATCAGTGATATCCTGTTCGGAGCTTCTTGTCCGATTATGTCCCGCTAGCCCGCGATTCCGTCGTTAATCGTCCGGGGAGCGTACGGCAAACAATGGGTGGTGAATTCGCAAGTCGCTCGGTATACCCGAGCGCGGTACGGTAAATTTTGGGCGCCAGGCGCGATTGTTCGCGCCACGTAAAACACAAAATTCGTACGGTACGGTAGCTCAGTATGAGACATCCCCTCTCAAGGGGGGGGGTTAGTCTGGGCGATGGGCCCGTCGATCTTTCCGCAATAATCACACACAGGAGTAATCAATAAATGCTTTAATAGAATTAGTCACAAGGCGATCACTACCTTATTCTACGGTAGCCACATTAATTATCTGAACATTCTTCGACTCTCCACTAACAATCGACTTATTCTACTCGGTAACACGAAGTCTCCCACGCTACTCCACGGTAGTCACAAAATTTCCGGACATCGTTATACTCCGCGCTAATACGGGGCTCGCGCGACTCGCCGTTCGCTCGGTATCTCGTTTATACACAATAAGCGAGGTCAACCCGTCCGCCTCGATAGATCCGCGTATCTACGTTTTCCCAACCAGCGCAACGCAACGACTCGAAATCTGGCGGTATATCCGCAATCAAGAAAAGCGGTATGACGGCTCAATTTTCTGCCGACGGCAATGCCCCGTGGAACGAATCGGAGAGCGGCCCTGAGAGTGACCAAGTCGCGATGCTCTCAGCCGGTTCGAGTGAATCTTCCCGGCATTACCGCGGCTCTATGCGCCACCGCCCCGCTATCCGGCGCTTACTCCGGCCAGAGGACCGCCGCGCAACGAACACCGCCGCAAAGGCGACTATGCACATCCGTTACGCATAGCCGCCGCGATCCCGCCACACGACTCCTCCGCGACGCGGATACCACGGACACGGCGCGAACGGTAGCCACGACACGAAGTTCTTCGGTAATAACGCTATAAAGATAATCCTCGGTAATAACGCGACAGCAAGAATTCTTCGGTAATAACGCGACAGCAATAATCTTCGGTAACAGAGGGACGTGAATATAGGAGCTCAGCGCCCCTGACAAAGTCGGTATCGGCGCGTACGGCGATTCAGGGACGTACTATCTCGGTAACTACTGGAGTCGCGCGCGGGGCACCCAGCGCGCCCACGCACTAAATCACGGAGTTCCGGACGGTATAAATCCCGCGTTACGCGATCCAACGTTTCACTCGATGGAACGTCGCCTCCGAGGGGCGCGACACGAAACGATACGAAAACGATAGGGGAACGATACGGGAAAGATACGGACAGTGGAGTCTACGCCAAGGTACAGGCTCGGACGAGTCTCGGCGATCGGAGTTCGGTATCGCTTATTTCAGCGCGATACGTCGCCCGTTCGGTAATAACTTAATGCGGTAACTCAATATCGCGAAACGGAAGCCGCGACCTAGAGGATCGTCCGTACCGGTCTTACAATTTAACAGCGGTGGCCCCGAGTGAAGGTCTTACAGTTCGGTGGTGTCTCCTTCCGCAGTCCTCCTCCGGATACGGCGATTCCGCGGTCGGCCTCCGGACCTCGGGTCGGGATCTCGTCGTCCTCTTGGCTCGCTTTCGCCCTTCGGCACAAAGTCGCGCGGTTCCGAGGTAACAGATTCGTCGATCGCACGTCTACTCGAGGCACGGTCCCGACCAGAAGTGCCGTCTCGATGGTGATTCGGGGGTAGCGAAGGTTCGCGTTCCCCCTCTAATTTTCACCTTGTCTCGACATTATTTAGGCAAACTTCTGGTCCTCGCAAACACCTCCTTTGTCTCCGGGAGAATAACATGTTGTGAGATGTCGACTCGGTAACGTCCTTCCACCTCGGGTTGCTCCCGAGTTTGATAATAATCCCGATAGCCGTTGACTCTCGTGATCTTGGGCCAGGTGTTACTGCGTCTAACACGATATTTGGAGCTGATAGAGTCACCTCTGTTGTGGCCCTGCGAGAATTTTGAACTCTTGGCCGTTGCGATCTCGGAATTTCCTGCCGGTATCGGCCCTGCCATCCGGCTCCCTCGGCACCTCTCGCCCCCCTCGCACACTCCGGCTCTTCTCTCTCCTCACGATATCTTGAAGATCGGGGACTTGACCTTCACTCACGGAACCTTAACAATCTAAATCTTATTAATTATGGGTGACTCCGCTGTTCGCAGGATCGCTTCCTACGCCGGCGGAGGCCGATCGCGACACGTTTCCCCGCCCGACCGGGCTTCCGCCCTTGTGATGGTGCGCTTCAGCTGCACCACGTCACAACACATATTTTGTAAAAGTGTGTTTAATAAATATATTAATTATATATCAACAAACGAAAAACGTATTTTAATAAAGTAGGATTAAGCGTCAAGTAAGAAATTCTTGAGGAATAACACGAATATCACCTAGAATGACACTGTCACAAATACACAAGATTTTACTAGAATTTCATAGGTCAGTATGTAAACCAATCACAGAACTGTATTAGCATCCGTGAAATATAAATACGGACTACAACACATATCACGCATATGGTTGCTAGTTTAGTTTGATCGTTAGGCTGCGTTCGGTTTGGGCGCTCACACGCTGTAAGCATTATTCTATCTTCGTTGCACATCGAATATCAAACGAAGATAGAGCGATGCTTACAGCACGTGAGCGCCCAAACCGAACGCAGCCTTAATCTCGTTCGTGTTGTAGTTTGCTTTTATCATTTTTCGCTCGTGAGGAATTGACAAATTGCAAAGAGGTTATAGAGCATCTGTGAAGAGAAAGAAGAAAAGGAAATTTGTGTTATTCATATCGAATAAAAAATGATTTGTCGTGATTTCATGATTCGTGTATGCTGCAGAAATCCGTGTAAAATGCATCATAAACTCATAAATTGCACTAATACATCTTGCAATGGCAACAAGTTTTGTAAATTGGTACATCTCACAGAATACGAAATCCGCGAGGCTAATGAAAACGTACGACCTTTTCGGCAAACGGTCTACAATGAAATGAAACGATTAGCATTTCTTTTAAGGGAAACCTTCTCAGCACAGTTGAAAATACAGACTTGTACACTGTACATGTTGGGAGAATGTTTATGGCCTTGTGTGACATGTGGAACAGCTGGCAACAGTAAGTCTTTTTAACCATTTAAATACTTCAGTTGGTAATAATTTATATTGTTAAGCAGAATTAATCGATACTTTTTTACTTTCAGAAAATAATGCACCAGTGTGCAACAAATGTTACATTTTACTAACAATAGGAAACATGCAGGCGCTAACTTGTGGCCACGTTTATTGCAAATATTGCGAAGACCGACTGTTCTTTCAAATAGATGGTCCCCTTCCTATGTTCCGCTGTGTGCAATGTAATAAATGGTCAACAAATTTTTTATTATGTAAGTTTTAAGAAAATTAATTCTCTCTACTTTTGCAATATATATAAAAAAATGCAATTGGCTAACACTACTTGTAAAATATACTGAAAATCTTGTAATATGCAAACAGCATGTGTTAAAAAAATGATGAAGCTACACTTATGTTCTACATTGCTCAAGTTTATTCCAATCTTTTAAAATTACATAACACTTACTTTAAACGTAACACATACATGAATAACAGGTGTTGTCTATTTGAAAAGATATATGAATTTATATATTTTAATAAAGGTGAAATATGTGTGTATATATATTTACAGATTAAACAGATACAGGCAGCGTATAAAGGGAGAAGAAAAGATGCAATTACGAACACTTTCATACATTTTATAATATTTAAGCAACTGCATGATGATATACAAATGTGAGAAATTAAATTGAATTAAAAGAATAAACACCGATTTATTAGTACTACTGTTTATTACGCTGCATGTAATTAATGTACGCAATGCTCTCGCTGCTAAAAAAATGTGATTACAAAAATATAAAGGTTTTTTTCACAGAGATATTAACATTTTAAAGGTATTACATAAATTTTTTATATCTTCCTTTACATCTACACATTGGGCAATATAATGTTATTAACTGTTGTTCGTCTGTGCCATCGTGTAAACATTTCAATGCACAATTGTAACATAACATATGTCCGTAAGTTGTAGCACCAAAAGTGTTCGTAACAATATCATCCCAACATATCGGACACTCTAAAGGCTTGCCACCCACCTCGACGTGTCGACGATTACAATTTGTTCGCGTACAAACGTTTTTCTTAAAATTACCACATATATCCGTATTCTGTAATGTGCGACCGATTTCTTTTTTCAAATTTGCTGTTGCTTTACCTGTCATCAGGTAACGATACTGTTCCACACTTGTACAGTGTAAATATCGACAGTTCTTGGTGCTACACGAACTGTTCTGATATTGGTAACAATATCTGTACGTATGTGCCAAACCGCAATCCAAGTTAGTGCAACAGCATCTCTTAAAGTCTTTGCACTTTTCAGCAAATTGATCCCTGAAACATTTTTGGTGTACGAGTTAGTATGAGATTATGAAACCGAATAGAATCGTATATAATCATTATAGAGTATTTTTTTAAATCTTACCGTGAGCCGTAAAAAGACATTTTTAGGTTACCGTTGTACTTATACCAATAATAATTTCAGACAAAGAAGTGTGCGACGAGAAAACGATGTTACTTTTCACGAAGTTCCTTAGGATATTAAGTTACACAGTTAGACAGTTTAGAATAACACGAGTAAAACTTCTACAACGCGAGCTGATACAACAAGAGCGATACGACATGAGCAGAAACCACCATTTGACATGGCAATTCTTTAGGCCTTGTGTCCACGATCCAAGAACTATGTCCAAGTTCTAGTTCCAAGAAATGTGTACCCAATCAACCTGCATCTTGTGCAGAAAAGCTGCAAGTTGATTGGCTATACATTTCTTGGAACCAGAACTTGAACACAGTTCTTGGATCGTGGACACAGGGCCTTAAGCCCGTATCAGACTACGGATTAAGATTGGGATTAGATTGAAATTTGACCAATCGCAGTAAAGTTCACTAATCTCAAGTTTAGTAACTTTTACTCTCATTGGCCAATTTTCAATCTAATCTCAATCTCAATCCGTAGTCTGATACAGACTTTAGAGCTATCGCACACAAAATTGCATAGCTGCATATGCATAGCACGAAAACCGTTTAAACCAATGAACATCGAGCATTGAGTTACCATATTGATTTACACAACATGCTTATTGGTCTAGACCATGGAGACTGTATAAGAAGGCCGAACTAGGCTTGATTACGTCACCGAACGGATTAAGGATTCGCCCATGAGTTTACCGATCTTGATCCCACTGGCTCGTAGATACAGCGTATAACCGTTGTTATCTGGGGGTCGATTTCTGAAACTTACGAAAATTACAAAAGTGAGTGAATACTAGAATATTTATAATTTCAATCTGTGAATTCGCTCACGTTTGTAATTTTCACAAGTTTCAGAGATACATAATCCGCCTCTCTCCTCATCTGTCTCACAAACTCTCACGAACGCTTCATGCATATAACAACCATATGACACGCACGAATGCGAAACAGCGCTCCCAGTGATGCTTTTCGGAACGACTAACAAAAAGTAAGCCTCGAAAATGTCGGTCCACTCTGATTACGGGAGTTCGGCCTCCTTATACAGACTCCATGGTAGGAATATAAGGACTGGTATTCTGTTCTTATTTCACTCGTCTTAAGTAATGTCTTGATACGGCTAATATAGCTCTGTGATTGGTTTAAAACACATTAAGGTTATACTAAGGACCTGAGCAAAATGGATGTCTTGTACGTACTCTTAAGACAATAGCCCAGTTTACACCGATCATTTGATACGCGTATCAAATAGTGTATTTCAGTCGATCAGTCAATGATTAAATCCATTTATTAGTTTTTGCTTCCTCATAGAGGAAGCTTTGTTTTCATGCGAAAAATTTTTTTTGGGTTTTCTATGCCAATGGGTTTAAAATGTTTAAAAAACTAAAAAAAACACACTTATTTAATAAATGTGTGTGTGTGTGTGTGTGTGCGCAATAATTTTTCGCAATCTCACCTACGCATTTTTTGAGATATCGTCAAAAAAACACTTTTTTCAAAAATGTGTGTGTGTGTGTGTGTGTGTCCAAAAATTGTTCGCGCTCTCTCCTCCGCAATTTTTGAGATATCGCCCTCTACTTTGGCACATTTATTTAGTGTCATTAGGAGAGGGTTGGTATTGTATTTCACTTTAATCGGTGCAAGGGTTCAGTTTATACATACATATATATGTATACATATATATGTATTTACGTTGAAATTCATGATTAAATTTTTAAATATTCAAGATATCGGGCTATTTCTAATTCTATTATTCTTTCCGGTCTTTTCTACCCCTATTTCATATATAATTGATAAATATTCGGTTTATTATTTCTGGAGTTATAGTTGTTTGAAATTTCCCGGAATCCGTACATCAACACTTTTTCATTATACCGGGTGTTTCAAAATTGAAGCTACAAAATGTAATGTGAAATACATTAGTATAAGCAAATAGTCCGAATAAACATAGGTAGAGGCCCCTCTTTTTCATTATACAGGGTGTTTCAGAAGTGATGGTACACAATGTAATGAAGAAATGTACACACTTGTAGATGCAAAAAATTTCAATACAAATAGGTACAGACATACATTTTGAATATGGCGATCACCGGTAAAAGGTTTTTTAAATTTTTAATTTTTTTTTATAAATGTCTGTGGTTGGTGAAACTATCGCAAATTTTCTTTAACAATGATTTCCAAAAATTTCAAATGTCTATAACTCAAGAAATAATTAATCATATTTTAAGCAATATATATTAAATTTTTGATTGAAAAAACTGAAGAACAATTGTATATGTTAGTAATCCTAAATTTTAAATCAGCGACGGTGATCTAATTTTATCTTCGAAATTTTAATAGTTGTTCATTGATAATGCTTGATAAATCTTTTCAGGGTCATACTGATATTACTATGAAATGCGCCAAAATAAACGATACAACTTTGGTGTTTAAGATTTTTTCTTTTCATGCGAAAATTTTTTTTTCTGTTTTCTTTGGCATTCGGTTTAGAATGTTTAAGAAACTAAAAAAAACACTTATTTAAAAAATGTGTGTGTGCGCAATAATGTACTTCTAGCATTATCCCTGAATAACTTTTAAAATTTCCAAGATAGGATTTGAACACCATCCCTGACGTTCCATTTAGTTGCGTCACTTATACAACAAACACACACACGCGCGCGCACGCACGCACGCACGCACGCACGCACGCACGCACGGACATTATTAAAACGGGGGGGGAGGTGCAAATTGGAAATTTGCAATTTGCTTCTTCATCATATTTTAAGAAGTGTCTGTGGTTGTTGTAACTATCGCAAATTTTGTTTAATTATGATTTCCAAAAATTTCAAAAGTGTATGACTGAAGAAGTAATTAATCATATTTTAATGAAATACGTATATATGAAATTTGGATTGAAAAACTGAAGAAGAATATAATATATAATTAGAAAAAATGTAAATTAATTTAAAGTAAAGTAAAGTAAAGTAAATTGTGCAAATTAGAAATTTGCACATGGCTTCTTCATAGAGGAAGGTTTAGGAGCGAAATCTAATTTTTTTCAATTATTCTTGAAAGTGTGCAAATTAGATTTCATGTTTTAAATCTTTGTCTTAAAGTAACGCACAATAACTGTCTTGTGATTTAAGAATACAAGACAGCCATTTTGCTCAGACCCTTTTAAATATAAGAACGGACTATGGGCTCAGACACAATGGCCTAGTTTACATCGTGCACTTGATACGCGTATCAAATAGTGTATTTGAACTGATCAGCCAATGACCAAACGAATTTACTAGTTATTTACTATTTGTTACTATTTGATACGCGTATCAAGTGCACGATGTAAACTAGGTCAATACCAGGCAACAGGCAATAGGAATAGGCAATAGAATTTTTGACGCGTTGGATTGGTCGGAAATTTTCTTCCAGCCAATCCAACGCGTCAGAAATTCTATTCCCTGTTCCTGTTGCCTGGCATTGTGTTTGGGCCTTAAAAATATCGGACTATGAATACCGGCTTTTATATTCCGTCTAAATATTCTTATGTCCACGGTTGTGCTAAAGGAGATGAAGGAGGAAAGGATTGCTATGTTAAATTGGTTTCTACTCATGTCGTATAATTCGTATCGCTCTTGTTGTATCAGCTAGTGTTGTAGTAATTTTATTCGTGTTAGTCTTTTCTCTCGATATTCTAAACTGCTGTGTAACTTAATATCCTAAGGAATTGCGTGGAAAGTAACATCGTTTTCTCGCCGAACATTTTGCCTGGTTCCGAAATTGTTACCGCTGTAAGTACAACGTAATAAGAAAAACTGTATGGGCAAACAAATTCTCATAACTGTTTCCGTCGAAGTAAAGCCTGTTCTACAATACATCGCATGTCGGAATGAGATAATTTTATTTTCGAAAATGAGTTTTTTTCATTGAACCATCGGCTGCGTTTCGACATCCAACATCGCCATGCGGCGTATTGTAGAACAAGCTCAAGAAATTGATCAACGACAATTTCTTACTGCTTATGGCTCCCGCGTACATACAAGACATGCCAAAGCGATATAAGCGATTACCGCCAAGTTTTTTCAGAAGCAATAAAAATATAACTTCTGCAGCGTGTCGTCAAGCAAGCATACTCTACTACGACCCTCTAATGGCCGCGTTCAGCAGACACAACCGTTGAGTGAGCGCTCAGTATGTTTGGTTAATTTTAGATCCAGCCAATCATATTAAGAAATCATTGCGTGCTCACTCAACAGTTGTGCCTGCTGAACGTGGCCATTGACTACGTTTACATAGCGGTTTATAATCCGCTCAATCGACATTCAGTTACATTTACATCTATTACTTTTTCACTCTCAACGTAATACAATATCGTTAGCTATATTACATTGTTAAGTGCAAAATGATAACATATTTAATGTAACTATGCTCCGCGTCGACTGGACGGTTTAATATAATTAATACCAAACGAGAATACTTTTCAGGGTCACCAGACGCAATAATTAACAACATCAAGTTTAGTTGACCGTATCTGGCAATTTTAATGTGTAGGACTCGCTACGTTTCGACCATGAGTTTTGGTCCTTTTCAAGCGATCTGAGAAAGTTATGTACATGGATTCGCGTGCATTTTTCGTAATGTAACGAGGATTGTGTTTAACGTCGCACAAATGTTATAAAAGCTTCGTGTCAGAGTTTGCTGCACGAGAACATTGTTAACGAGATGACGGAGCATGACTGACTACTGTCCGACACAGGCCCACAAAAAAGGAAAAGTTGTCTGCGCCATGGACTAGACCATGGTATTCCCATGTATTTTCGCCTGCTGAAACCGAATATGACCTCAGTTTTGCCCCTACACGTCAGGATTTTTTTCTACAGCCAAAAACACCTTGGAAAATCCAACTTACAAGTAACACTACTCAAGTGCCATTCGCCGATATTCTTGAAACTTTGCACACACGTAGTACATCGAAAAACATTAAACACGTGTTTTTTTATTTTGGCTAACAAGGCATTTTAAGGTTAGAAAACGCATTCGAAAGTTTAACATCATTTAGCACAATGGTAACTAACGCTACTCATGAGTGTCATTCTCTTACAGCTTTTACGACATTATTCTATCATAATTTCATTGTCTGCGTGTTTTTGAGATCGCTAATGACGATTTTGACATTAGTTTGACGAGATTCAGAATGGCAAATACATGTTTCTAACCATGTAAAATTAAGTTTTATAACTTTATATTTATGTAAAATAACTGGCATATCTAAAATTAATTGGCAGAAAGGGCAAAATTACATATTATAAGATTGCTATCTTTTCTTGTAAATAAACTTTTATATTTTTTTATTATGTTACAGTAATAATATTTTTTAATACAAGTCTTTGACACAGATGACATAAAAGTAATATCTTTTCATAAAACACTTTTCATTTGATATTTTTTATCTTATTTGAAAATTGCCATGAAAGTAAAGGTTAAAATATGTACTTACTTTCTACAGACACTATCGAATATTTCTTTTAGAGGCAAAGACGTTTCTCGGCAAAGTTGTAACATTTCTAATATCATAGCGGACTGTTGTATTTTCCATTGTGTCTTAGTATGGTTATGTTCTTGTTTTAAATGTATTTCGCCATTCTTA
>NW_011966686.1:20444-24997 GCF_000949405.1 Vollenhovia emeryi | reverse complement strand
CCGACCCTTATATATATATATATGAAATTACTCGGGAAGACATCCCCAACAACATATTTAAAAATCAAGCGAATCGGAGAGGAAGTCGCTTTTATGCACAATTACCGAACAATTTCCTTTCAGAGTAAGTATATGTTTCATTGAAGTGTTGATTGATATTGATGAAATAGTTTTGTTAAGGTTAAGGTTAAGGTTATACAAGCGCGTTTAGTTATAGTCTATTAAAATAAGTACTCATTTCTTTTCCTTTATACAGTTACATAATTTTGTTCGTTTAATTCATTATGTATTTGATATATATTAATATGGTGTAATGCACATGTATTAGTATTGTATTTTGATAGACCCAAGAAATATTGATATCCTATCTCAAGAGAGATTAGAATTCAACGTGTTCCCAGAAGCATAACTCCCAATCCAAATCGAAACAAAAGTTGGCAAATTTGATAGTTTGGGGTATATTTTCACGTTTTATCGTGTTGAACATGTAAAAGTACGCATACGCAAGGGATTTGCAGTACTTTACGACCCAACTGTTTTGGTCCAACTATTTTTAATTAGACTTTGCTAGCATTACCAGAGATAATAGCAAAGATGTACCGAATAGTTACTTTTATTCGCCGAGAACTGCAAATACCTCGCATAAATCTGAACTCCTGACAACACATGGAATCTTAATCTCTTGAGATTAATGAGTTATCTGCTGCAGTTTGAGTTTTCTGAAAATAATTACTATTCATTTATTTCTGTTTAACAGGCCATGAATAAAATAGTAAAGAAGAATAACATTACTAACGTGAAAACAGACAGGTTAGATGGATTAAAATATAGTGACCAACATTTAATCGTTATTTTCTACTTGTTCATTTTTGGCCGAAATGAAAAGAAACCGTAATACATCAAGGAAAACGTATCAACTACTGAAAGCTAAAGTTGATAGACACTATAAGAAAATAAAAAGCCTAGCCAAATCTCTAACAGACAATGCCGCTGTGCAAGAATGTATACTGCCTTCTTCCTCATCGGATGCATTGCCAGACATTGACGTTTACAGTTACTTTAAAGAAAATAATAATTTTGAAACTATTAATCTAAATAATATGTTAATGCATAATTCTGATCAATACAGTAGTGTGATAAGTTTTGATGTAGGGGACATGACTGTAGGAAGTGACAGCAGTAACTTAACTAGTAATGAAAACAAAACAGAGGAGGAAAAAGATCTCACTTTGTACCATTCTAATTGTTCTGAGAAAAGTGATGCAATTTTGGATGTTACTGATAAAGAAATGTTATATGTTGAAAATACACATATAGACTGGTCATGTATTCTTCGTAAGTGGGCAGTTGAGAATCAGATAACTTTGCGATCTTTGGGTAGTTTACTTCAGATTTTGAAGCCTGTATTTTCTGATCTTCCACTTGATCCCAAAACTATATTGAAGAGTGGCAAACGGGTAGAAGTAGAAAATATGGGTGAAGGAACATATTATAATTTTGGATTAAAAAAGTCAATACGAAAGAGAATATTATCAGGACATATAAAGCAAAAAACGATCTCCTTAAATATCAATATAGATTCAGTTCCACTTTTCAAAAGTATTGGTACATCGTTTACACCTATTCTTTGTCTAGTGAATGACTCCGGACTTTCTCCTTTTATTAGTGCTGTTTACTGTGGTCCTGGTAAGCCTGACATAAAAATGCTTCTAAAAGATTTTTCCCCCGAGTTGAAAGAGCTTTTACATTCTGGAATTGATATTAATGAAATTAAATATAAAGTTGTTGTCAAATATTTTGTTTGCGATGCTCCTGCAAGAGCATATGTTAAGTGTATCATAGGACACAGTGGTTATCACGGGTGTGAGAGATGCACTCAGAGAGGGAAAAGTGTAGGACGCATTATTTTTCCTCAAATCAGTGCTCCCCTGAGAACAGATGAAAGTTTTGCATGTTACGTTGATCGGAAACATCATAACGATATAAGTCCCCTAACAAATATTGGCATTTTAATGGTTTCACAGTTTTCTCTGGACTATATGCATTTAGTATGCCTTGGTGTTATGCGTAGGCTTCTATTAAAATGGATTAAGGGAAAGAGAAAATACCAATTTTCTTCCACATTTATAAGAACTGTGGGAAGTTTGCTTCTTACAGCTGCAAAGATTTGGCCTCTTGATTTCAATCGTAAGCCACGTTCATTACATGAACTAAAGCGTTGGAAAGCTACAGAACTTCGACAGTTTTTGTTGTACCTTGGTCCTGTTGTTCTTAAAAACTATTTGCCAAGACATGTGTATGAGCACTTTCTTTTGCTTCATGTTGCAATAACAATATTTATAAGAAAGGATTTGCACAAGTGCATGCATTCTGAAGCTGCAGAAATGTTAAGAAACTTCGTTAAAAAGGGCACATCTCCTGAACTCTATGGCAATGTTTTTCCAGTGTACAATGTTCATGGACTTATCCATATTGCTGATGATGTTAAGAGATTTGGTGTTCTTGATAATGTTTCGGCGTTTATTTTTGAGAATGAATTACATCGAATCAAGCATCTAATTCGAGGGAGGTCAAAACCTTTGCAGCAATTGGTAAATCGAATGACTGAGGTTGAAGTTAATGGGTTTACTGTAGCCAAAGCATATCAAGATGGAATAATTGAATCGTCATTGCAACGTGCAGGTCCTACGGCAGGATTACAAGATGGCAGCAACTACTCTAAATACATTCATAATGGAAAAACTATAACATTGAGAAATGGAGATAATTTTGTCATGTTACAAGATAGCACAATAATTAAAGTAATTAATTTTTACAAGAATCCCGTCGGTGAATGGGTCATAGGAAAGCGATTTATTCAATATACAGACTTGTATTCTGCTCCTCTAAAATCTTCGCAACTAGGAATATTTGTAGCTAAAAACTTAAGTGATCTTTCGAGAAAATATCCTGTCGAAAATATTAGATACAAATGTGTTGCTGTTCCATTGGAAAAAGATGGAGCTTATGCAGTTTATCCATTAGTTAATTAAATTAGGTTTGCCTATTGCAAATTGTATATAAATAGGTTTGGTTCATTCAAGGCCACTAGTGAAAACGTTGTTTTTTAATATAAAAAGTAGTTTTATTTATAGTGTATATTTAAGTATGATATGAGACTGACAAACTGACAGACATTAAAATATGTGTGAGTTCGGATGTATAACTACGGATGGCATGTGTCCTGCCGCTTTACAGACAAAAAGTTTACCTTGCATTAATGAGAAAGATGCGTGTGTACATTTCAAAAGGTAAAAAAAATTATTGCTTAGAAGTGCAATACGTATCGTAGTACTGTACAGTGTGTGTGTGTTAAACTATAATTATATTGATTGATCATGTTGAAATACATGAACATTTAATTTAACAAAAAGTTATAAATTCTTCGATTTCCTTTGAAATATTTGTGAGCTATTCTAACCATTTATATTTTTTATTTTACTTTAATCTACTAAATTTTGTTTTATTCCGTGTTTTATCCTTGGTTTTATCTTTGCATGCAAGTATTGCATGCAAGTATACTAATAAATACACATTATTATTGATTTTTATTTTTTATTTGAATTACTTTAATAAAAATGAATTTGTTCAATTGTAAGATGCGGTAGAAGTTTTAATATACATGAATGGGTTTTAAACTTTTAAAGTATTACTTCGAAGAATTTGTTTCATATATTCTCCACAATATTATTAATTTCTTTTATAGCTTCTGCATTGTAGAATTTCCATTAGAAAACAATGCCACATCAGTCATACCTTCTTCGTGGATTAAAACGAAGGAAGGCTCCACATTTTGTTTGTGGCCTACCAAATTATCCAAGTCAGAAATTAATATAGCTATCAAAAGAGGTAACCCTCCTGATACAGACTGCGAGGAAAAGTTAATTATCAAGATCTACCCTAAAAAGAGATTTGGCGGTACGGATTTTAGTTTATATGTTTGCCCTTATTTTCTCGTTATTTAATTTTCATTTATCTGTTTTCTATTTTTCAGTATCATTGAAGAAATGCCAAAACAAACATTCTGTACTTTATAAATCAGGTTCAGCCGGTCTTGACACTGAAGATGCAGAAAATGGTAAATAATGAGTATTTAGAAATGATGATATATGCTTTTGGTGCTCAATGTGTTAATTTCTGCATATTATTCTGTATAGATGAAAATTTAATAGAAAATGCCGTGCCAATATTTCCTTCTCCGATAGGATATAATTGCAAGAAGCTATCAAAGGCGACAAAGATTTCTTGTGTGCCATTTCAATCTAAGAAGCGACGGCTGGAAGTAGGTTCAGAATTATTTGGCTTTAAGAATGTCGGCAACCAGAGCTCTTCAAGTGAGCCAAACCAATCAAATTCAGCATCTGCGAATGGAAAGGAACTTAATAGTGTCCCCCAAAATATTACATCCTTAAAGTGTGCAGAGAAAAGTATAATTCAACCCTCAGAGGAAGATAAGGATATCGGCAGCCAGAGCTCTTCAAGTAAACTAAACCAATCAAATTCAGCATCTGCTA
>NW_011966686.1:7326-16087 GCF_000949405.1 Vollenhovia emeryi | reverse complement strand
TTTTGTTTTAAATGATAAGTGTTTTCCTGTCATGACAGACGCATTGTCACATGACAGAGCAATAATGTTTGAAAATGGTATTTTAAGTTTATACATTTCAGTGTCAAATGCGTTGAATAACTTCTCTGCGCTACAATCTTGTGCATCAAGATCAATTAATTTCACTAATTGTGTTCGAGTATCTAAAGTTTCGGGATTAATATATCGAGCAAGAAACCTCATCCATTTTGTATTAGTACTATCTGATGTTTCGTCAATAAATACGGAAAATTTCGCATTTTGTAAATCCTTAGCTACATTTTCTGTCTCCACCGGACACAAAACATTCGAAACGATAGCTGTGCATTTCGTTCGACCCATAGTCATATTTTTCAAGACATTAGGACGTTTTCCTATGTCTTGAAAAATGCTGAGCATATCTTTTGCCGTTCTGTAAGAAATACCTTTTTCTGCAATGAAAGCGGCAAATCGTATTTCTGCGTTTTTTACTTCCTCATCCAAGGTCAAAAGCGATTCATTACTTTGCGTATTGCAATCTTCGTTCGATTTGTTCGCAAATACATCGCTTTCTTCCAATTTCTTTTTGTGCAGTTTGGATTCTGCGTGTTTGTATATTTGTGGAAGACCACAAGCAATGGCAAATGACCTCCCACAAATTTTACAAAAAAATGTTTTAGGATTATCTGGTACTTCGCGTAACCATAATTGTAATTCTTTTACATCTAGCCACTGTTGTCTAAATTTTCTTTCAGTTGGACTTTTTTGCACGTTAGTTTGTATGATAGCACTATCTACATCTTGTTTTTTCTTTGTATGACACGCAGAATTCAAATGCCTGGAAACCCTCAATGAACAGGAGAAATTTTTATTGCATACATCGCAATAATAAAGGGTATCATCAGATGATACTTGGCGTATCCATGATTTATAACGTTCATCAGTAAGCCAAGCTTTACAAAACGTTGGGTTACACCTTTTTCTCACTGTTACATTGCGTGTTTCCATTTTAAATAGATATAATACAAATAAATAGGAAATAGAGAAATAAATAATAGAAGAAATAAAATAGGAAAGATAGAACAAAAATATCAAAAGAATAACGAAGAAAAAGGAATAAAAACAAAGAGATAGACAGAAGTACAGAAGTATAAAGAAAGACAGAAGTACTGAAATATAAAGGAAAAAGAGAATGAAAAGAGAGAAGAAGTGAAAGAGAAAATGAAAATGTTGCAAAAGCAAATACCCTGAGTCGCAAATCGCTAGGTTATCGGAAAGTTCTCTAACGCAGCGGTCAACACGAGGCGTCCCTTTGCAAACAAGGAAGCATCGCGAGACGCGAGCTAGCCACGAAAACGTAAACAAATGCGAATCGCTGCAGGCTCGTGCCAATGTATAAGCCACTGTAAGGTCATCATTGCAAGGATGATAAGGGTGCCTAAATGCATAATGAATTTTTATTATTTATACGTTTCCTTCCTATTATTTTTACGTTTCCTTTTATTTCTTTATTTATTCAATTGGTTTATATTTATTATGCGTAAAATACATTTTAATGTATAATTTCAACATTTTTGGAAAGAAAAAGGTTACATGCTGGTCAAGAACGGATTTCTATTACTCATTTATTATATACGCTTCTTCTGTTCTTTATTTCTTTAATTACTTTATTTAATTAATTTATTCTTTTTATATAATACATACACACATTACAGTGCTTGATATATAAAATACATTTGCATTAAGTTGAAAGATTTATTTAATAAATAAGTACGACAACGGATATAGAAAAGCACAAGCGCGGGCATCTCGAGATGTAGATAATACGGCCAGGCATGATTTTCGTCGACTCGCGGTTGACGGTGTAAGACAGAAAGAGATAGCAGGTATGTCCGCGCTCTTCTATCGTCACGACGTAGAGAAAAAGAGACAGCAGATATGTCCGCGCTCTTCCATCGTCACGGTGTAGAGAGAAAGAGACAACAGATATGTCCGCGCTCTTCTAGCGTCACGGCGTGGAGAGAAAGAGACAGCAGATATGTCCGCGCTCTTCTTCGCGTCCGACGTAAGCCGAGCGCCGAGCGCTACCCCCACTCTACTCCCTCCACGCGCTCGACTGCCGTGCAAAGATGCGAAGTCGGCAACACTGCATGCGGGTAAACGTTCCCGGCTGGGCACACTGGTTTTGACAGCGAGCACGATATATCTGTCTTCGTCTAACGATTGCAGCGCCATCTCTTGCAAGATCCGGCAGCTACTACTAACGCAATATGGCTCCTTGTATTATACTGCATCTAAATTTTCATGTACATCTTTTTTCTATTACAATATCTTTTTTTCTAGGCCTTCAATCTTACTTTTAATTGCACGATATTGTTCTAAAATGTTGTCCCTAGGGGTCTCTGGTCTCATTTTGTATCTATAAACTGTAGAATTGTTGTAATAAGCCAATATTCTCGTCAAGTGATAATTCTAATTTTTTTTGTTTCTGATGAAGACGACCAGCCCTCTCTTCATTTTTGTGCGTACTTTAATTCTGCGCAAGAATTTTTCAATTCTGTAAAGCCAATTAAAAGTTATTCTAATAGAAAAAAGTGTCGGTTTGCTTCAAGTTTCGCGGCGCTGGGTATTCGAGTATCGGCCGTGTCTTTTGCGGGTCGACTTTTAGTCCTTCCCTCTGGACGATGAATCCGAGGTAGCGCACCTGAGAACGGCAGAACTCACACTTCTCGGGATTTATTGTGAGGCCCGCCGTCGTGACCCTCTCTTCTAATACTCGCGTCAACCATTCGACGTGTTTTTCGAACGTTGGAGTGGCGATAACTATATCGTCCAAGTAGGCGAACGCGAATGGTTCCATTTCGGGTCCTATTAACCGATCTAATAGCCTCTGAAAGGTTGCGGGGGCTCCCGTGAGTCCGTACGGCATTCGAGTAAAGTGGTAGACCCAGCCAGAACGTTAATGTCGATTAGATGTCTAATAGATATCGGGGATGTCTAATAGATGTCTAACAGACATCTGTTGGACGTCGAATCGACATGATGTTCTGCCTGGGGAGTCTCTTGCCGGGGACACTAAAAGTAAACAGTTTTTAAAAAAACTGTCAGCCGGCATAGGCTGACCCCCCTCCCTCTGACCACCCCCTCCCCCCTGACCACCCCCCTTCCCTCCCCCAAGAACGAGTATAAAAGGACGAGCGCAACGCGAGGGAGCTCAGTATCAGAGTCTCCCAGCCCTGATGAAGCAGACTGCAACGCCTGCGAAACGTCGGCACCACACTGCAAACGGACGCGGCAACCATCCGGAAGCCATGAAGACTAATACCAAGGTTCTTCCTACGAAATTGCTCTTGTTTCTAAGAAATAAAAAATAAATAAATAACGCAATTGCACAATACGTAAATTTACAATTTTTAAAGATAAAATTTGAAAAATGATAAGAGTTGTATTACTATTTGCTATGCATAATTGAACTAAACGAATTTTTTGTGTTTTTATTTAAAAGGATTGAATTGCGCGAGACCGGCTAGACTACTAATGAAAAACTCTCCAAAAGCACTTCTGGCAGTGAATAAAACTGGAATGAAATCACGCGTTTCCGTATATTACGATTCCACAAGGCACTTCTCGATTTACTAACATTAAGCAAACTTTGATAAATCCACATTTTCGAATTAATGAAAGACGAGAAGAATTAATTAATAATCTTTAAGAAATCTCGTATCGCAATCTTTTTCCAAGCAAAAGTGTACAAAGTGGTCATTGTACAACTTTTATCTTATTTTCCTATTTTAAATTCATATCTTCGAATGAGAGACGAATATAAAATTTATCTTTAAGAAATGTCGCATTGCGATCTTTTTCCAAGCAAAAGTATACATATAACTTTTGTCATTTTCTAAAATTTATCTTTACAATTTTTACGTACTGTGGAATTGCTATATTTTATAGATTTTTTTGATTTCTTAGAAAAAAGAGAAATTTCGCAGGAAGAGAAGGGTAGCACATTGTCTCTTTCTCATAAATTTTTGCTTATAAAATAAATTGTACTAGTACATTACGAGAAATAAAGTGATTAAACTGTTAATAACACGCTCTGCCGATATATTGGAGAAAATTAGCGAATATATTCCGATTTAGCGAACATAAGCTCATTTATTACAAATTGGCGTCGAGCAGAATAAATCATTTATTATCAATTTGAAACGTAAAAGCCATTTAAGACCTGGCACACGTGGAGGTGGCCAATTAAAGTACTAACATAAGTGAATCCATATACCGTCTTTTTCCAACCTGTCCTGGGTGCCGTTAAATACCGGACATATAACACAGGACATCGTAATTTATCAAATCGTTTGGCGATTTTATAACACGTGAATTCACTGACGATAATGATTCCTAACGAAAACCTAATGAAAACCTGTGTTATATGTCCGGTATTTAACGCGTAGGACAGGTTGGAAAAAGACGGTATATGGATTCACTTATTGTTAGTAATTTAGTTGGCCATTTCCACCTGTGCCAGGTCCTAAATGGCTTTTACGTTTCAAATTGATTTATATCTTAAAGGATCTATTTAAATTTAGTTGATCATTTATTATAACTTAGCAGCTATGAAACGTTGACAAATTACGAGATGTGATTTATTTCGCTCGGCTTCCCAAATATTTGTATTAATTAAGGGTCGCAACAGATTCTCTAAAGTTTTCTTGTAATATTACTGCACCTGTACCTACAATTTCATTCTGAAGCAGAAAATGCATTCGTGTCAAGTGCCACAAATCGGAATGTTATTAAACTCGAATAAATCATGTTTGATTGCAATATTACTGCACGCGTAAAACTGCGAAAATCTCTGTTAATCTCTGCACGTAACGTTTACTGAATTTTATATTACGCGCATGACGCATGGGAATTATAGGATTCCCAGGTTCGCGTGGACAGCCGAAAAAGAAGAAAAAACGAAAAGGAAGAACAACGTGAAGCAATCGTTTCATTTACATTTTCCTTCCTTTTACTAATATTATGGGAACGCAGTGGAATGCTCGGACTGCGCGTTGAGCGGCGGACACCAGAGAAGACAAAATTTATTCATCGTACGTAGCGCACATATGTAGAATGAACAAATATATCTTTATTCCCTTTGCTACTAATAAAGTTTTATTAGTGATGAGGCGTTTCAATGTACCTCGAAGGTGTGTACTGCGACGAGTATTCTCTTTTCTTAATTTCTTCCGTCCTCCCGTGATACGTGGACGGACGGGTGTTGCCGTCCCGCTCTCGCTGTCGCGCGCGGGTCTTCGTCGAAGGGGCGCGCCGACGACGGGGAGTGTGGTCGCCGGGCGCGAGAAGCGCGGGATGCGGACGGATCGAGTCGTCGTCAAAAACCAAGGGGGAAATGATAACGCGCCGGAAAGGAACAGGATCTCGGTAGCTCCGCGCGTACCGTGCCGAAAGCCGAAGGCTCGACGCGAAAAACGAAGATTGGGCGCCAGACGCGGTCTTGCACGCGTCACGTTGCGATATTCGCCAAATTGCACGAACGATCGGTATCGGCCTTCGCCACGGGCAGGCTAGCTCGCCTAACGGCAGAGGGGCGGGGCGGTGGTTAACACCAAAAGATTCCAGAGGCTACGGGACTCAATAGATGCACACGACGGACGAGACACACTAAGAGAGACGTACACGAAAAGAAACTAAAAAAAATAATATAAATAAAATCGGGTTTAATATAAGGCGGCGTTAACAAGCCGGTTGAGTGGCCGCTATAACGGGCGGCGTCGCCGGCGACAATAGTACAAGCCCCGAGATCGGGGGAACAACTCGTCGCGATACTCTCTGCGACACGGAACAATCCGGCGCGAACTCAACGGCAGAAATTATCCGTACGCGATAAACCCTACTCGGACGACACGGACGCACTCGACAGTAATTTTCTCGCGAACGGTACGAATACCGTCGCACACGCAACACTCGGCCGGGGCGCTTCGCCCGCGAGACTGGGTATCCGGACCGACGGATCGGCCCGCCTTACAACGACGTGCAATCTTACGCCGGGCAGTCCCCGACGGCTAGCTACGGCGAGCCTTCCGCTCCTTCCCGGCCGCGCCAGCCGCGCGGGTCGGCAGGGGATCCCGCTTAGGATGTGCCGTCCGCACGAAACCCGCCACCGACAGCGGCGGAAGCGGCACGGGGTACCGCAGACACTCACGCAGCCGTTCGCACTTCCTCGGTCGTCGCGGCTCTACGGCGACGTACCCTCGCGCCGCGCATGCACGCGACACTCCCGCGGCATGCGTACCCCGCGTGATCTCGCACGACGTAACCCTCGCACCGCGAATCTCCAGATCGGCTAACGCGAATCACGCGATCGCGAGACTCGAATCCCATACACTCACTCACACACACAATTGAGACCTGTGCCCTGCAGGCTCCGGGGAACCGCGGCTGCTTGTCGCCACGACCGGGACACACAACGAAAATCTAAAGCCGACGGGCCGTAGCCCGGGCGACACCAAGCGCGAAACTTTCCCGGCGGCGACAGAGCAACCCGGGCCCGGACGCAATCGTACGGGACGCAACGGACGGAGGAGGATCTCACCGCACCCTCGGTTCTCCCGGGATTGTCAGGCGGCAACGGCTCGTCCTGGCCCTCGGGAACTCGCAACTCGGCGGCAAAGCAACGGTAGCGGCAGACCGGGGTCCTCACTCTCACACGTCCGGCAACAGGCTGCTTCCGAATTTTCCGCGATCGCGGATCGATAGTTCGGGCCCCCCCCCCCCCGCGGCTGCTCACGCGAGGCGCGTGCCCCGCGGCCAATCGCGCGACGGCACGCGACAACGCCGGCAGCGATATTTTCCAGTCCGGGCGCAGGTGCCTGCGGTATCGCCAAATTTTCTCGCGGCGTTCCCTCGGTAGGGCTGTCGCAGCGGCTCCCCCGCTGACGCCCCTCAGGTAGAGTGCCACGGGCCCTGGGTTCCTCCCTCCCGGCTCGCTGCTCCGCGCACTCCGCTCTCGCTCCGCACGCCTTTCCACCGTGCTCGCCGCGGAATTTGTCCGTTAGCCGGGCCTCTCGTCTCTCCTCTGCCCTCGCGTCTATCCGTACTCACACGCTCGTATTCATCATAACAAAAAAAAACAAATAATCAGTAACAACGTCGGACCGACATCTAACGGTCGCCTCTCTGGAGACTGCGGCACGGTTTCCCCTAATCTCGGCCTGTTGCCTTGAGGGAGGAACCCGGTGGACGCGCACGCGGGACGGCAACGTCACAGTACATACTTATCAAGGCTACACTACTCCACATACACCTTTTTCTCTTATTTGTCTGGCCAAAATAAAGCTGGGTGCACTGAAGGGATCGACGCAAAACAAATGACGGACTGGACCTACTATGGTTATACTATAGTATTCGCGCCACTATGTGCACGCGTGCGAAACAACGGTTTCTATTTCCTACACTAACAATATTTATTTGCATCTAGCTAGTATTCATTAGTCGTCACACTAGTATTCACATCCGTTGCGAGTGCACCGCGCTGGAACGGTAACGTCGTGCAAATGTGGCGGCCTACGGCAGCCACAGGGCGCCGCGCCGTAAGGCACGCGCCTGCACGCCGCGGAATACGGTAGTTCGCGGCGCTACCGATAGGTGGCGAGGCGCGTGGGCGACGAACCTGCGATCAAGATTTGGTCAACTCTAGGATAAAAGGAGGACCCCCGCAGCGAATTTTAATCAGATTTTCCGGCGCGAGTCGCCGAAGAAGGAGCCTCCGAGCGCAAGTCGCCCAAGGACATCCTACAAGAGCGCAAGACGCCCAACGCAAGAAGCGCCAGCCGCTCCACCAGGCGTCGACCGCCTTCCTCCGAGCGCCAGCCGCTCCTACGGGCGCCAGTCGCTTCACCAGGCGTCGACCGCCTTCCTCTGAGCGCCAGTCGCTCCTACGGGCGCCAGTCGCTTCACCAGGCGTCGACCGCCTTCCTCCGAGCGCCAGTCGCTCCTACGGGCGCCAGTCGCTTCACCCGGCGTCAACCGCCTTCCTCCGAGCGCCAGTCGCTTCACCAGGCGTCGACCGCCTTCCTCCGAGCGCCAGTCGCTCCACCAGGCGTCGACCGCCTTCCTCCGAGCGCCAGCCGCTCCTACGGGCGCCAGTCGTCCTCCGGGAAGCGCCAGTCGTTTCTTACAGCGCCAGCCGCTGCACCGGACGCTAGTCGTCTCCTTCAGGCGCTTGACGGGACACAGCCGCTGCCCGTACACCTCCAGACCAAGCGTCCCAAGGCGGATGCACCCACGGACCTGCGGCCAGGCGCACCGAAACCGGACCCGCGGCGAGATCAACCGGAACGACCCAGGACACCGAGGGTGTGCGAAGTCGTGAGCGACGACTCCGGCCACGGAAGCACACCTCGTCGAGCATACCTCGCCGACGCAGTAACGCAGACAGAGCGTAAGACTTTTCGGGACGCGGCAACCCAAACAAGGTTCAGGGGTGGTCGACACCCAGCGTGTAAGAGCCACAAATAAAACGTCATAGTAACTTCGAACCTAGCGTCCGTAATATTACCTGTCACTACCCTTCCTCTTGCAGTCACCCACTGCGTAAAGCGTAGTAATTAAGACGTACGAACAGGCTAGGCGGAGCCTAAACAAATGTCAAAATTATCGCCGCGTATTCGCAGTTTTCGAGGAAACAAATAATCTACTGAAAAGTGTTGGGGAGCGAGGGTAAAACTTCACAAACACGGACCCAGCCCCAATGACC
>NW_011966686.1:3386-6435 GCF_000949405.1 Vollenhovia emeryi | reverse complement strand
ACTTACTTTTTTCTCGCTCAAATATCTAATGAGCTCATCTTTTTTATACGTGAGATGAAGAAACTCGTGAAGTAACATCTTACGTTAGTAGCACGTCGCGAGTCGTAAGCTTGACGAGTGAAATTCGACTGTAAGGGATTTGTTGTGATGTTACTGTGGATAGCTTACTCTCATTCGTATGCTTAATAATATCAAAGACACTTATACATTCTTTGAATTGTATATGGTGTCAGAAACTTTCAACGTGAGGCCATCCTAAACGTACATGATATCGTGAACTACATAGTATTTGCGAAACTTCTTTTCTCCATAACTTTTTAACGAACAACGAGCGACGGCTAAAACTTTCTGAAGGTCACTCAGTAAGGTGACCTTGACAACATATGCCAAGGTCAAGGTCATTGGGGCTGGGTCCGTGTTTGTGAAGTTTTACCCTAAGGAGAAATATCATGTACCGCGGTACAAAGTAACAATAGTTATCGAGGAATTAATTTACACGTTTGAGCGAATGAGGATGCAGGAGACGGTAGGCCGGACTCGGAAGGCATTTAAGAAAATCGATCGATGAGCGGGAGGTGGAGCGACACGCGAGATACTATGTTTATGTTTCGGGTCGCCCGTTGCTCGCACTCGCTGCCGCGCTCGCCGCCCGCGCCGCGCTCCCCGCCGGGCCTAGGTTTTTTTCCACCACGGTGTATCTCGCGCGTCGCTCCACCTCCCGCTCATCGATCGATTTTCTTAAATGCCTTCCGAGTTTTAATTGTAAGGGGGAATAGGGATTTATTCCCCCCAAAAATGAAATAGGCAGGATGCTGGATGAGCGTAGGGAAAAGGAACTCAGGCTGTACTCACAGTACGAATAAAGTAATTGAAGAAACGAACTTATATTTGAACTAAATCTGTACAATGACTCTCGAGACCAGTGCTGCTTACTGTGTCCCGTTTAAATTCTCGTTATTTTCCACGTAATTTTCGTACAAAAGCATCGAATGAATATACAGGGTGTTACATTTTAATCGCCCCAGGCAAATATCTCGAAAAATATGAAAGATACGGAAAAATGTTTCAAACAAAAGTTGTTTGATTCGAAGGGGGACATAAGATGGTGTCATTGGTTTGACCTTGAGTGAACGTGCCAAGGTCATATGGAGTTTAACTTTGTTTCTTTAAATGGAACTCCCTACTTTTCATTATATTCTTGCAGCTTACCTCGAGAGCTTTTCAAAACACTATAATAAAGTGCCTTTCCATTCAGTACTTTTCGAGTTGTGAGGCTTGAAAGTTACAGTACCATCGGTATTAACATTACACAAGATCGATCCGGTCAGTGAAGGCACGACCCAAGATCGATTCGGCCAGTGAAGGCAAGACCAATCCGGCCAGTAAAGGCAAGACCGACTGACTTGTCAGTAGGGTCACATCAAAGTCACATTGAGTATGTATTTTTGGTCTACAGCAAATGCTCAAATGTACTACCATTCTGTTGGATACATAATTGCACTTCACTGGCCGGATCGATCTTGGATAATGCTGATGTCGGCTTTACTTTCTCGAAACTGTAACTTCTTCGAAACTGTAACTTTCAAGCTTCACAACTCACATTCTAGTATATGTATGTGCGTTAATTCGGGGTTGCAGGAAGATGCAGAAAATTATTAATTATTTAACAAAAATACAAAAAATTTAATTAAAAATAATAATAATAATAAAATTTAATTAAAAAGTTAATAAAAATTAAAAACAAAAACAATAAAAACAAAATAGGGTGAAAATCAAGCCAACAGCCTCCTTGTGGCCACCCTGGAAACAGATTCTAATTTATCTGGCTAATGTTGGCCGTAAGCGCGCAGCGCTTATAATATTTTCAGCTTCCGTTGCAAATATCTCAAATAATGAGATCATTCGAAAAATTCATACAAACATTTTTAGATATTTGTCTACTCTACAACTTTGATCTCTACAAAAATTTCGAAATGTATCGTATTTGTGGAGAAAAACGAATTTGTTTATAAATTGTTAATAAAAAACATACTTAGGGATAGCGGAAAATGGCAGAATTTGGAATGTTGTTCTGTTTAGTAAAGTTATTGGTGTAATTGAAGAATTATGAAGTAAAACACAAAGGTATATAATTAATATAAATTAAGCAAACGTGATAGCTTTTTGTATAATCAATCTCAGCAGTTATTGAGCAGGGTGAAGGTTGAGTTTTTGATCCTCTCACGAAGTGGCTCATTCAGCGTATTATCGAACGGTGGACAAATGTTACCTCTTCAAGTTGTTGTGGGTTTTGAAGCTGTGATGACCTATATTTAGAAAGAAAGAAAAAGAGAGAAGGGAAGGGTCGTATACAGACCATACGCTTTTCAGAAGAGTGTCTTTTAAACAATCACTTATCGTTACGGGCGTCTATCGTAAACAACCAAGCTTTTCGTATTCCCTTTACAGACAATCGACTTTCGTGTGTCCTTTTACAGACAACCAACCTTCGTACGTCTTGCAGACAACCAAAACTTCGTGCGTCTTTACAGACAACCAACCTTCGTACGTCTTACAGACAACCAACCTTCGTACGTCTTTGCAGACAACCAAAACTTCGTGCGTCTTTACAGACAACCAACCTTCATGCTATGTCGAAAGTACCTTGATTTTTATGTAGCTGACCTGATACAATCTTCTTATCGTTCGTCACGGACTATCTCAAGGATGATTTATCGGGATATCGAAAGATAGCCAGAAGGAACGTTTGTCAAATAATAGGTCTCGAACCCTGACTCGCAGAAGGGCCACCGGGCCCATGTGCCAACCCCACCTCCTCGTGGTGTGAGTCGGTAACGCAGGAGTACCCCTCCTGTGGCTGACGGGGCTCTGGCTTCGGGCAGGGTGCACATACCGTTGTGCATACCTGGACATCATAGAGGGGAAGGATCGGGCCTCGCCGCTTGGTGCTGCGGTCACGGCTGAAGTTTGAGGTGGGCAATAGTCGTAATTCCTCATCAGTAGGTCGGGGGCAGGAATGTCCTTAAGCCGCGGCCCTCGCCTGCGTTGG
>NW_011966686.1:0-2653 GCF_000949405.1 Vollenhovia emeryi | reverse complement strand
TTTTTAAAAAATCGACTGTATAAATTAAAATGGCCCACCCTGTATATGAAATGACTCGGGAAGACATCCCCAACAACATATTTAAAAATAAAGCAAATCGGAGAAGAGGCCCCTTTTATGCATAATTACCAAGATTATTATTATATTACTATTAATAGGTCTCGAACCCTTAATAATCACCACTTTGGTCACAACTGTAACTGAAATCTCGGATAACACATAACTCCTCCAACGTATCAAAGATTATCGATTAAATTATAAACAGAACTGTCGCTACGGAAGAAACAAAAAAACATTAAAGGACGCTCTCACTTCCGACGATGAGAATGTCGCTAGTCTTTGACTGTGCCCGTGTCTTTTAAAATTTCTGTATCCTTAACATGTTCAGTATATTTTTCTGAACACAATGACGTAATAAAATGTGTTGTGTTGCAATTTTTTCTAGGTCTAATTATATTTTGACTGGACTATATACGACATTTAGATTTACGCATGTCCAATACGTTTATTAAGCGGTCGCCATTTTTTCCAGGTCGTTTTTCTATCATTCTTGCGCGTTGTTCGGGCTATTATTCTATGCTACGAGCTGAAGATTGAACGGAAGAAAACTGTCGGAATTCCGAGACAAGTAGTATTTGCAACCAAAGTTATAAACTGCACAAAGAGATGAGAGAATAGAGAATACATATGTGTGATATACGAGGTGATATATTTACATATACATTAAAGTTCAAATTCATTTCAATTTTTCATTCGATCGTTAGGGCCGTCGCACATACATTTTCGTACCAGTAACCGTAAATCATTGCACGATTTGCTCACGTGCTCTCAGTAGGAGAGTAATAAGGCCAATCAAATAGGAAATTTTAAATCACAATATTATAGTAACCACTTAGGTGTACGGGAGATAGTAGCTACCCAAATAATCTCCCCTATAGGAGAGATTATTTGGGTAGCTACTATCTCCCGTTCATCTGAAAAACACGCACGCACGCGCGCGCACACACACACACGCGCACACACACACACACACACGCGCGCGCGCGCGCACACACAAACACAGAGATACACACACGCGCGCGCGCGCGCGATGTGCACAATCCGACCAACAACCTCCACGTGGTGCACATTGGGTAACGCTAATACCGGCGGTAAACATCATTTTTCAAGAAAATGCATGGTTCGCTTCAAAGTCATGTAACTCGGTCAAGAAAAATCGTAGGAAAATTAAAAAAAAAGCATTTTGTAGGTAAAATGTTGTAGATTGTGGAACTTGCATCAAATTTGTCGAGAGAAATTTTTTTATCGAGCTACAGTGTGTCAAAAATACGTAATTTTAAGGAACAAAACAATGTATTCTTTTTTAAAGCACAGAACGAGGAAGATGAATATATCAAAATAAATCATTGACAGAGTTTTAAAGTTAAAACTTCAAGCTTTAAAATGCTTTTTTAATTTTGTGTCTACGATTATTTTTCGCCGAGTTTCAGTGGTTTGAAAATAGCCCAATTTTTAGGGTATGAAAAGTGTTCCCTATTTTTTTTTGAGTAGTGTATGTACACTAGGAAAAATAATTTGTTGTATAAATCAAAATGTTGTTGCAATAACAAAATAATTTAGTTAAAATATGCCGAACTAAATTGTTTAGTTGCCGCAAACAAATATCTTTATTGGTTAGGTATTGTTTTTATAACCTAATGCTTTTGTTATAAAAACCAAGAAGTTTCAACAATGCGAATTTTCTTATGAGAATCAAAATGTTTGGTAATGCGAATTGTGTTTTTGCAACTAAACAATTTGTTTACTGCAACCAAATGTTTTGTTTAAAGATGCTACTTTTACTGTTTTTTCTATAAATATCATTACCTGTAAACAAATTTAAATATTAATAAATTTAATTAAGAAATACACAAAATACATCATATTAAAGAAAATATATTTATTATTTGGTTTTAATCAAAGACTAATTTCCTATTCGTGTAAAGCACACGCACACAGCAAGCGGCGCGACGCTCGGATAGCGAACTATTGACACGCTTGTGTGAGCTGCGTTCAAAAACATTACCCGAATCCCCCAGTGTATCATTTTATCCTTGTTGCTCACCAAATATTAAACAAGGATATAATGATGCACCGGATGACGTTTCTGAACGTAGCCTTGTTTGTGTGCGTGTGTCTCACGCGGATAGGTACATTTCTAGCTGTTCGTTTACATTAAATTTAATCAAATTATTTTGTTGGGGGAACAAACCAATTTTGTTAGAAATACTATTAAGTTTAAATTTTAATACATAGAGCAATCAATATTGATTATTTTAAGCCCCTTCCCGCCCTCCAAACAATCCACAGCCATCCTGAGACAAGCGTCGCTGAGACTACTCAGGGAGAGAATCGCGACAACCAAAAAGGGCCTAGCCGAGACTTCCAGAAAACTTCTCGAGCTACATCTATCCCTCTCCTACAAACTAGAACCGGACCTGTGGCAAACCATAGACCGGATTACACACGAGCAAGCCACCCGCTCGGCAGAATTAAGAACCAAAACACAAAAAGAAAAATTTGCGAAAATGAAACCACACACGCAAACAGCAGCTCCTCCCCTGACAGTAAAGAACCTTAGTAGTCAGACCCTTTCACCCGCCGAAACAGCCAT
>NW_011966685.1:17042-24977 GCF_000949405.1 Vollenhovia emeryi | reverse complement strand
AATCATTAAGAGATTAGAAGAGACTACTACTGATGTAGAGAGAATAAAAATATCTTAACAAATAAAAAATTTATTTTTAATTTTTTTTGTTTTGCAAGTTCTTCACTGTCTAGCCCCGGCTAGATAAGTACGAGTTGTGGGTTTTTAGGTAGCCGCTAGATAATTTTTCGCGCCTAATTAACTAGCAGAAATGAGCGTTATATTCCCAACTAGTAACTATAAGTATTGCTGCTTAGTGGCGAGATACGACACAATTTTTCTAGGCCGTTACTTATAGACAGCCACTAGATTCAATTGTTACTCGGGATTCTATGGCTATCCCAAAAATGTCCTTATAATGTTCTGAAGTACGTCCTGTGGACTTCCTGAAGAACTTTCTAAGGACGTCTTCGGGACCTCGTGAGGATATAATGAGGCGCGCATCGGGTGTTCCACAGAATGTCCTCAGGAGGTCCCGGGACTAAAATGGGACGTCCCCAAACGTCCTGACGTCCCGTCTTGGATATTCTGAGGACGTCTTCAGGACGTCCTTGTGCTATTTGGGTAATGTATGTACCGTTCATCTTACGCTCGCACAACGAACGTCTTTGTATTCCGTTCGATCTGAATTACACCTTCTTTAAGAATAACCCAACAGGTTATGGGCCCAGCTAGGCTCATTTCCACCGAGCTAGTTAAAAATCGAATTTTGTGTACTGTCTGAGGTGCTTGGAGAGTTTTACAGCGAAGAACGATGGAAGATCGTCAACAGCTCGTGACGCAGCCTCGTACACACGATGGAAATTCGAGATGATGGCATTGCTGGAATCAAAGTCAGTTGAAGGTTTGATTGACGGAACAACAACGGTACCGATAGCTACTGCTGAGGAGGCTACTAAGGCGACGTGGCGGAAAAATAATGCGCTGGCGAAGTCGCTGATTTCGAAGACACTGGATGAAAATCATTTTAGGTTATATCGACATGCGCCACGGCGAGGGACATGTGGATTCGCCTGACTGCTTTGTACGAGGATGTGTCGGCGTCAACAAAGCTGTTAGTCAATGAAGATTTTCACGGGTATCGATGGTTAGAAGATATGAACGTTTCGACGTACATTGCGGGACTGATCGAAGTTGAGCAACGATTGGTAAGCGTTGGAGAGACGGTTAGCAGGGAGACCATGATAGCGAAAATCATTCGTGGTCTACCTGAAAAGTTTAACAGTTTCCGAGAAGTATGGCGAATTTCGCCTAATCCGAATCTAACAATTGCTGAGTTGCAGGGAAAACTCATGGATATCGAAAATGAATCTGGCAAGGAGCAGATTGTCAAAAGCGATCCTGGGGATGCGCTGATGTCCAAGGAGAAGCAACGGAAAACCAAGTTTAAGGGTAAACAAGGTCAGTCAAAAGGAAATAGCAAAAAGGTATGGAGATGCCACAACTGTGATGGCATTGGACATTTTGCTAGAGATTGTCCGTCAGAAAAATTCGTCAAGGGTCCAAAAAGTAAAGGCAACCACAAGGAATCTTTGGCCGAGGTTAAGGAAGCCTTTACTACCGCTCTAAATGACAATGATGGCGAGGGCTGGACGGCTGATTCAGGAGCTTATCGTCATATTACCAGAAGGAAGGACTGGTTCTCAGAACTGAAGAAATTAGATCCACCCGAACGGATCAGAATTGGCGACGACAAGTATTTAAATGCAACAGCTAAGGGAACCATAGACATATGGGCGTATGACGGAAATAAGTGGCAGCCAAAAATTATGAAGGAAGTTCGTTATTGCCCTGATTTCGGATCAGCCAACTTATTTAGCATAGGTGCTGCTGCAGAGCATGGACATGAAGCTGTATTTACGAAAAACGGTATGGTCATTCGAGGACCAGATGGTGGCGTGCGGATTGTCGGTGTCAAGAAGAGTCCTACGACATACAAATTGATGATAAAACCAAGGATTGATGGTGAAGCTCAATCTGTTCAAGATGGACAAGCTACTTGGAAGATCTGGCATCAGCGGCTGGGTCATGCGTGTCTGAAACAGGTCAAGGCTGTACTTAAGTCAAAGGGGATCACAGCTACAGGCAGCGAAAGATTTTTCTGCGAAGCTTGTATCTACGGAAAAATGACGAAAGGACCTTATAAAAGTACTCTGAAGAAAGAATGCAAACCCGGAACACGAATCCATGCGGATACGAGTGGAAAAATTTCGACGCCGTCAATGTCTGGTTGTCAGTATTTTGTATCTTTTGTTGACGAGAGTACCGGTTTCATCAAGGTTGCATTCACTAAGACGAAAAACGAAGTAATCAATGCTTTCAAGAAAATCGTTCAGGAAGTCGAGGCCGAAACGGGTAATCGAGTCGAAGTTCTAAGAACTGATCAAGGAACTGAATTCACCGGGGATGAATTCAAGAAATTTCTGCTTGCTAAGGGAATAAATCATGAAATGAGCGTTGAGTACACCCCTCAGTCAAATGGTCTTGCGGAAAGATCGATTCGAACATTGACTGAAAAGGCAAGGGCCATGATTTTAGACGCAAAGTTACCGAAGTCTCTGTGGGCCGAATGCGTATATACAAGCGCTTACTTGTCGAATAGATTACCTAGAGCTGATGAGTCAGTAACATGTTTTGAACTATGGCATCAAAAGTCACCTTCCATTGAACATTTAAAGTCCTTTGCATGTCAAGCGTACGTGCATGTACCGAGACAAAAGAGAAGCAAGTTTGATGCAAAGGCCTGGAAAGGAATCCTGATCGGGTATGGACAAAGTGACAAGATGTATCGGATTTACGATCAACAACGACGAAGAGTCGAAGTAGTCCGTGACGTAAGGTTCAACGAGGAGAACGAGAGGAAAGACTGCGTGATCCACTTTGAAGATGAAGTAAATATCTACGACGAAGATATTGAAGGGAACAGGTCAATCGTCCACGATGAAGAATCGTCTACAAGCCAACAGGAAGCGCCAGTGGTAAGGAAGCCAGGTCGTCAGAAGGGCTCAAAGAATAAGAAATATCCAACGGTACCATTGACAATGTCACTTCGAAGTCGGACCGTACCTGAAACCGTTGAGGAATCTGATCAGGAAGCCGATAATGCTCAAGAAGATGACGGAATGCCCTTATGGTGATGGATGAGCGACAAACTTTTGAGGATGCACTTGATAGCGATTAAGGTGATGCATGGCTATCTGCAATGCAAGACGAGCTAGACTCTCTTGTTAAGAACAAGGTCTTTGACGTGACGGAACTGCCGATAGGGAAGAAACCGCTACCTACAGGTTGGGTTTTAAGAATCAAGAGGAATCCTGACGAGTCCATTGATCGGCTGAAGGCTCGAATTGTTGCGAAAGGCTATGCACAGAAGTCGGGACAGGACTACGGCGAAACATATGCTCCGGTTGTGCGAAGTGAGTCAATTCGTATACTACTGGGAATTGTTGCACACGAAGATATGGCTATGGTTCAATGTGACGTTAAAACGACATTTCTTTATGGGAACTTGGAGGAAGATATTTATGTTCGACCACCTGAAGGCATCGAATTGGAAGACTCGAAAGTTTGGAAACTTAAGAAGTCTCTATACGGATTGAAACAGTCACCACGATGTTGGAACACCAAGTTTGATTGTTTCTTAAAGAAGTTCGGACTAAAACGATCGCTGGCAGATCCATGTATCTACTACTCCCATAATGACAAGAGGGGGCAAATACTAATTGCTCTCTACGTAGATGATCTGTTGATTGCTGGCAGTCGCAACGAGGTTGTTGATGAAATAGTTGAATACCTGAAGGAATTCGAAATTAAAGTGTTCGTACCAAATTGTTTTGTTGGTCTTGAGCTAGAACGGGACCGAGTTAACAAAACAATCAGCTTGAGTCAAGTTGGATACTTGAGAAGGGTACTGGAACGCTTCAATATGAGCAACTGCAATCCTTTATCAACTCCTGGAGAAGTAAAATTATCCGAGAAGATCGATGAAGCAACGAAGGCAACGAACTTGCTCAAGTTTCCCTATCGTCAAGCCATTGGGTCATTACTCTACGCCGCTACGATGACTAGACCCGACATTGCATTTCAAGTTGGAAAAGCTGCAAGGAAAGTTCAAGATTCAAACCAAGATGATGTGGTAGCTGTAAAGCGAATTATGCGCTACATCAAGGGAACAATAAACTTCCGTCTGACGATTAGAGGTGGCCAGCCGATACTGGAGGGATTCTGCGACTCCGATTATGCCGGCTGTCATGAAACTGCAAAAAGTACTTATGGTAATGTTTTTATGTTCAATAGTGGAGCAGTTGCTTGGGAGTCACGTAGGAGCAACATTGTGGCCGACTCAACCACTGTGGCCGAGTACCAGGCTGCTTTCGAGACTACGAAGCTGTCAATTTGGCTACGAGATCTGCTCAGGGAGTTGTGTCCATACTGGAAGGACCCACTGTAATCTGGTGCGATAATCAGGCGGCAGTAAAACTCTCCAACTCTGAGGACCACAAGAAGCGTACTAAACATGTAAACGTCAGATTCCACTTCCTCAAAGAAGCAGTCAAGGATGGAACTGTTGTGTTGAAGCATATTTCTGGACTGGAGAATCCTGCCGACATGTTTACTAAATCCCTCCCTAGTGCCAAACTTATTAACTGTCGTAAATTAGTTAACTTGAAGTAAGCTGATTGCAAGAGGGGGTGTTGGGAGTGTGCAATCACCTCTATTGTATTCTTTTTGAGTCATATGTTCCGTGGTCTTTAAGCCGCCATATTAGTTACGCTGTATTACTTTAAGTTTCGTCCGTAAGATGTCGAGATCTGTTCTTTGTTTAGTTTCATAGTTTAAGTTACGTCTCTAATGTATGTACAGTTCATCTTACGCTCGCACAACGAACGTCTTTGTATTCCGTTCGATCTGAATTACACCTTCTTTAAGAATAACCCAACATATCTCATGGGAAGAAATTTTAAAACAAATTCGACAATCAATACTTGGAACATCAATCAAATTATTAATATGTCATGGATTGGTAAAAATCCCAGAAATCGAAAATCAGAAAGACATAATTGAAGAAGCTCATTCTTCCAAAATTGGAGGTCATAAAGGAATAACTAAAACTTATAATCGAATTCGGCAAAATTTTTACTGGGATAATATTAAATCTGATATCCGAAACTATATTAATCAATGTTTACAATGCCAAATTAAAAAATTAGTTAGAGTAAAAACCAAACAACCAATGATAATCACCGATACACCTTTTTCGTCTTTCGAAAAAATATCAATGGATATAGTAGGACCTTTACCTGAAACTTCGAAAGGAAATTCCTATATTTTAACAATCCAAGATCACTTAACCAAATTTTCCTTGGCGATTCCTTTAAAATCGATAACTGCTGTGCAAGTTGCTGACGCATTATTAAAATATTTTATTTGCCTTTTTGGAGCCCCCAAAATAATATTAACAGATAGAGGAACAAATTTTATGAGCAATTTAATGAAACGATTCAGTAAACAATTCAAGATTAAGCAATATAAAACTACAGCCTTTTATCCACAAGCCAATGGAGCATTAGAAAGATCACATATAGTATTAATAGAATATTTAAAACAATATGTTAACAAATTCACTGAATGGGATGAATTATTAGAATTTGCAACCTTCTCATATAATACAAGCACACATGAATCAACTGGATATACTCCATACGAGTTGGTATTTGGAAAATTAGCTAGACAACCTTCTAGTGAAACAATTGACGATGAAAAAGAAAGAAAGTATGATGATTATCTAACTGAATTAATGACAAAAATTCATAATTTACAAGAACGAGAATGTTTAATTGCATCTAAAATTAAATCAAAATTTTATTACGATAGAAAACTTAACCCTCAAGAATTTCAAATAAATGATGAAGTTTTTCTTTTAAGTGAACCCAAAAAGGGAAAATTAGGAGATCAATATTCGGGGCCACATATAATAACTGATATTTTATCTAACGGAAATATTAAACTTCTTGTTAAAGGAAAATTAAAAATTGTTCATCCCAACAAAGTACGTAAGAAAAAGAAAAATTAATTTCTTTTAACTAATGAAATTTTTTAAACTGTATTTAAAATATAGAAGCAAGAATGAAGAATTTAATCTACATAATAATCATTTGGATTCTACAACCCGAAGAAACTCTTGGACTCATTGGATATGACTGTGGAACAACCAATCTCAACGTAACAACTATATCATTATTGGATATCGAAGAATGTAATATAGTATACTCATAATTCAACCACATGTACAAGAAACAAATATTCAACTGCTACAATTGTCAAAATTCGAATCAACAAAGGTCATACAATGTAAAATTTCTGTTGCTAGAACAATTTATTATTGCGGAATGCATTCGCATATTTCAACCGTAACAAATGCGCAAGCAGAATATATACTTGATACAACTCTAGATCAATGTAAGAATATGCATAAGTCAGGAAGTCTAGTTTTAAATGTTAACAGTATCATAAACGGATTGAAAGCAAATTATACAACATCGCGACCAATAACTTTAGCGGGATCTGTAACAACAGATGGACAATGTATCGGAACTCAATATTCGGACCCATATGGGACTTGGCAAAATGTAGTTGTGCAAGGAATAATTACAATAAGTCTAAATTCTTATGAAGCAACTATTAACATTGAAACAAATAAAATACATTTAAAAACAGGAACTATTTGTCAATATTCAGATGAAGACTGCATAGATATCGAAGGAAGATATACATTTTGGGAAACAATACCTAATGATTATTGCAAATTTAACCATTATGACATTTTATATGAAGGAAAAGCAAATAAGATGGTCAGTGAAATTAATGAAAAATTACAAATTATTTATTCCTTGTCAACTCAGGACGTAACTTTTGCTTTATCACAAACAGGCGAAGAGCTTCTTTGTGGATATACTTTAATTAAAACAGAACATCCTAAACTGGTAATTCTAGAAATTAAAAGCGGGGAATCTTTAAACAAAAAACGAAAAATTTCAGTAGAAAATTTAGATATTTTTGCATACGTGAACTCAAAATTTGTTTATGTTGAAAAACACATTCGCACACAGATAAATCACCTATACACAGACGTACTCAAACAACGCTGCAATTTGGAACGACGAGTAATGAAGAACGCACTCAGCCTTGCAATTCACGCACCTGACGACTTTGCCTATCAAATTATGAAAGGACCAGGATTTATGGCGGTGATTTCGGGAGAAGTTGTACATATCATCAAATGCACTCCTGTGGAAGTAACAATTCGACACACCCAGGAATGTTACCAGCAGTTACCAGTATTCAAAGGAAACGAATCATACTTTTTGGCTCCAAGGACACATATACTTTTTAAAACTGGAAGCCAGATATCATGCAACAGAATCATTCCAACAATGTATTTATTAAACGACGGATGGTATCATATAGCACCAATTTTGGAATACAGCAAACCTCCAGAAACAATGAGACCGATGTCTCAACCAATTTGGCATTACAGCGATCCCGAATCATTGGCAGCGAGCGGCATATACTCAAACAACGAGCTAGAAAATTTACGAGACCATATCATGTTTCCAGCAGAGAAGAACGGAATTCTAAACACTGTGGCTCGAGGCGTAAGAGGAGAGCCAACCTTAACGCAAGGGATATCTCTTTCACATCTACTTGACGAAAATTCATTGAAGAAAATAACCGAAGACACTTGGAAGAAAATTTGGGGAACATTTACATTTGTTGGAAACACAAGTGCCGGAGTAATTGGAATATTTTTCCTATTTAGAACGATGAAATTAATAATGGACACAATTATACACGGTTATGCAATTCATACTATATACGGATGGTCTATACATTGGTAAAACTGCAGAATAGGGGACCCAGCTCCTACGACCTTGACCTTCAAGGTCAATGTCAAGG
>NW_011966685.1:9932-16277 GCF_000949405.1 Vollenhovia emeryi | reverse complement strand
CATTTCACGGGACATGGTTTGAACGTGCACACATGGATATAGTGAAAATTTGTCGCTTTATTGCTTATTTTCTTTATATGTCACCACCACGTTATAAATTCTTAATGAATGAGTTACAAATCAGCGACCATACAGTTGTAGATTGGACAAATTTTTGTCGAGAGGTAAGAAATATTTTTAAAATTTAAACATCAACGTCACATTTGTAATGTTCTATTTGTAAATTTTTAATTGTAATTATAGTTACTTCAACAATGGGTAGTAAAAATCAGACGCCAATTGGTGGATCACAAAAAATTGTAGAATTGGATGAAGCTAAAGTAGGAAAGCGGAAATATAACAAAGGACGGATACTTCGAGGACAGTGGGTTTTTGGCGGTATAGAACGAGGAACGAAAAAAATTTTTATATTACCTGTACCAAATCGACGGACTGAAACTTTGGTTCCTATTATAGAAAAATACGTAGCAGCAGGATCTATTATTCACACAGACAATTGGCGTGCATATGATGTTTTGCGTAATCGTAACAATTATACACACAAAACGGTGAATCATTCAGTTAACTTCGTGGATTCAATAACTGGTACTCACACGCAGAACATTGAAAGACTATGGAGAGAAATGCGAGCAAGTATTCCTCGCTATGGTCTACGTGATTACCATTTTGAATATTATCTGGCCGAATTCTTATTTAAAAGAATACACAATTTCGATGATCGTATTGATACATTATTCTGCAGTTTTACCGATTAAACGACACTCGGTATATAACACCTGTCTTGGCAGGGACATTCAGATAGGATTACATTAATAAGAGTCGACCAGGTAACAATACTGGCTACGATCAGTACGTTCTGTAAGACAATCGAAAGAACGTTCACAATAAAGCAATCGAAGAAAGTTCATAGGAAAATTACAGCTACTTTAAAGGTAAATTAATATATACAAAAAATTTAGAAATTATTTTAAAAAAAAATTAAATTTAGAAGATGAGACCACCAAGCAGGAGTGTAGAGGAGGACAACGAGTATTACGGACCAATTGATGGGGCAAGACCTCAAGATCATTCAGATACATATTGGATGCTGCTACAAAGCAGCTGTTTACAGAAAATAGTGAATGAACCAATATATGTATCAAAATTTTATTCGTGGGTGAAGTTATGTGAAGTGTGTTACAGTGAAAGACAAATTAGAGGAGTAGATGCATATGAGTTAAAAGAGAACTATCACGCAATAACATCTAGACTACACAGACTCACTTGGGAGCACAAGACTGGTTGCATAAGGTGCAAAAAAGAACTAATGTGGGTAAGACCAGCCCATCAATGCCGAGATTGTATAGAAGAATACTTAGTTAAGGAAGATATGTTCAATATTAGAGAAAACGCGAGAATGAATTACGAGACAGAGACAATTAAACGCTATTAAAAAGAAAAATTTTAAATCTAAATTTAAAAAAACATACTAACAAACATTATACTCTATATACCATATAAATCATACATTATATCATATTATATCATATTATATCACATAACTAATAATTTACATTATGTTTTACAAATATTAAATATAATCTTTAAATACACAAAAAAAAGAAAAGGAAATAAGTGGGAAATATTTATTAAATATTTATAAAGTTTATTAATTTCATCTAAATTTTCGTTGAAGGTTTATTGATTTCATTAATACTTTCGATTATATTCCCCTTTATTTATTTTTTTTGACAATTCCAATTTAAACCCTAATTCATAATAGTAGAGATATTTTTCAAGCTTATAAGGCTCATACGTGGCAACATAATGTATCACGTTACCACGTATGACTTAAGGGGGAAGGTGTTACAGACATATAATTTTAACTATAAATTATTTAAATTAAATTTTTAAAAGAAACTCCTGAGAAATCGGAACATTCCTTGATATCGATCATTTATCGGATTACAACTCGCGACGAAGGGGTACCTCGGTAGCAGTGACAACTGTTACCAGGGTAGAGTTGCGGTGAAGGAACGGAGAACAATACCTTCCTCCTCCACTTAAAGAAATAACGTAGGGGGAATTTACTATTTAAATGCGAGTAGGATCGAGTCGAGGATCCATTAATTCTTTAACAATCCATAAACTCACGACTCACTATCTCGACAAATAGAGTTAAAACTAAATCTGAGAATCGTCTTGACTCGGACCTATATCTTAAATTGTTGATTCGAATTTCAAGAAGTATTGGACATTTAAGAATAAAGTAAGAGTTATATTAAGAGAGATAATAATTAATTCAATCCAAGATCTACTCTTTCACTTTCTCTAATCGCTGACAAAGTGTGGCGGACAGAATTCTCTATTCTTCTCTAATCGCTGACGTAGAGTGTGGCGGACAGAAACCAACATCCCTACTCCATGACCAAAAGGAAAGGAGGAAAACGAATTCAAATCAAACGCGTTAAATACCAAATCAAGCAGGCGCTAAACTCTAATAAAGATCCTATACCTTTTCTGCTTAAATTAAGAGAACTTGAATCCGAGGACAACGCCTCAATCGCGAAATCACAGAATTATAAACTAGTTCCAATAGATTTCAAGGTCAATTACTTAAATTATAAGTTTATTAATAAAGACGATCCTCGTTACAAAGTTTATCGAAATCGTTATCTCTTTGGTCCGGAAGATTGATTAAAACTAATTAATTCACACAATCGAGTCCAAATCCCCGGAAAGCACTTAAATGTGTTGACCGAAAAACGGACGAAACACATACTTGACGGAACGTGACACTACCTAGATACTTTGATTGATCAGTTACTTATCAGACACCCTGTATAAAAGGTTTTAGCTGTTGCTTGCTGTTTGTTAAAAAGTTATTAACAAAAAAGTAATAATTCTGCATACATTTCTCTGCTTTAATATTAATGTGTTAAATTTTCTGCTTTAAAAAGAAAATTTAAATGGAGAAAAAGAACAAGTCGTCTTGCAAAATATACAGGGTGTTAATAAATCATCGCATTGGCAGTATACCGTCGGATAGCATGCGAAAATCTAAGAAAAATGCCGTTTGTTACAAGTCGATCCGATCATTACGTTCCGAGTAATTAATTATTGAAAATTAATAATTTGGTCCAATTAGCGCGCGAGCCCAACGAACAGGAGAAGAGGCGCACGCGATGGGCACGCTTGGCCGTCTAAAGGCCATTCTACAATTGCGTAAACGTAGTTGTAGGGTTGTAGGAGTAGAAGTAGTAGTAAGTGTTGTACATCAAAGTAATATATAATAGAGTGAGATACGTCGTAATTGAAGTGAATGATTGGTTAGCTTTTACGTCCTACATCGTTGTAGTCGTGAAAGATGAAGTTCAGCCATCTTTTACAACAGGCTTTACAATCGGAGATGCTAGTTTAAAACTGTGTTTTACAACACTGTACAACCGATAACAGGTGTATACGTCCGCGCGCGCTGGCGGCTACGGCCGAGCGTGCCCATCGCGTGCGCCTCTTCTCCTGTCCGTTGGGCTCGCGCGCTGATTGGCTCAAATTATTAATTTTCAATAATTAATTACTCGGAACGTAATGATCGGATCGACTTGTAACAAACGGCATTTTTCTTAGATTTTCGCACGCTATCCGACGGTATACCGCCAATGCGATGATTTATTAACACCCTGTATATGTGGAGACTGTGTGCTCCATCTGGAAAGTCGCAAACCTATATGGAACCGTATAACGCGTGGACCTAGTTTTACTCCAAAAGCAGGAGTCGGTGTGGGATAGATCTCTCTTTACATACATAAAAAATTGCAAATCCATGTGAAATCGTACAACACCTGGATCTACAAAGGTTGAATGAAGAGTAACGCCTCCACTTTCGTAACTTGAGTTTGGAAGGGAATATTTTAATAAATCAAACGCAGAAATAATCCTTAGAATGTGATCTTTATTTCTGCGTTTGATTTATTAAAATATTCCCATCCAAACCCAAGTTACGAAGGTAGAGGCATTACTTTTCATTCAACCCTCGTAGTTTTACGGAGACAATGGAAATCGGTATAGGGTAGATCTTGTTGTGTGGAACATCGTAAACCTATGTGGAACTGTACAAAGCTGGGACTTAGTTTTGCTTCAAAAGCAGAATTTGTTGTGGGATGGATCTTGCTTTGCGTGGAGAGTCAAATCTATGTGGAACGGCACAAGAGTGAAAGTAGATTCACTATGTGGAACTGCATAGCAGAAAATTAAACTAAAGCAGAGAAATTCTTACGGAATTATTAAACATCTTTTGTTAATAATTTTTTAATAAACAAACGACGACTAAAACCTTTCAAAAGTCATTCAGGAGAGTGACCTTTACGTATTACATACATGACAAGGTCAAAGCCATTAGGGATTGCGTCCCATCATCGGTTGTATATTTACCGGAAAAATTACAAAGAGATAAAAACGTTTTAAGTAAAAAAATGGCAGTTTAATTTTGAAAGTAAAACTCTCTAAAGTTAAACTGTTATGAAAGAGAGAAAAGAATAGAAAAATAAAAATAAATAGGGAAATAGAAAAAAGTGGAAAAGATACATATTAATAATTACAACAAAAAAACATGGTACAATTTAAGTATATCTAAGGAAAAACTACAGAAATATAAACGGAAATCAATAGAAAAAAATAAAGCATTATTAGCATTTTGCAATCATTATATTGGAAATAGCACAGAAATACATGAGTAGTTGTGTTTACCACAGTCAATAGACCACTTGAAAGTAAAATTGTTTCAGCATTTCATATACAAATTAATTGTGTATAGAATAAAATAGAAAACTTTATAATATTCTAATATTATGTAATAAAATAAACATTACATTACCGTTTCCAATTGCTCGTTCAATAACATCCATATAATTATGATCTGTCAACTTTATAATCTCGAGTTTGTTTGCTTTTTCGATATTGCGGATCCACTTATTTATCTGACTTTGCGGATCAACAAATAAGCTCCATCTTTTTGAATTATCCATTATTATAGCATTCTCAACTGAAAAGATATCTTGAGGTAAACCATGCATGTGCCATGAATTGATCTTTATTTCTGAGCCCAACACCTCGATGAAGTTAAATTGTTGTGAACATGGTACGTTTGAATGTGCTATATGCATCTGCCATTTTTTTAAGTTTTGATTGCGAAAATTAGCCGTGAGAGGTCCTAGATACGCAATCATTCCGCAAGATATTAAAATGTCACCAGGCAATGTCTCAAACGACACTTGTAGTTTCTTCGCAGCAATGGTCCAGCGATCTTTCTCTCCGCCTAGTCTATTGATCAACTTTTCTGCGCGGATTAATTTATTTCTGCAACTCATCATCTATCACAAACAACTATTATTACATGCTTATAATATATACATATGAGAAATACACATTTATTTATTTATGATATATAATAGCATGGAGATTAAATTTACATGCAAAAGCAATAGAAGTAGAAAATATTGAATAAAACTCATTTTTCTTAGTTTAAATTAGGTTCTAATATAAATTACTCAATATTATAGTAAATAATGAAACATGACATTTTTTTTAAACAATAATTAAAAACACATGATTTTACTGAAGAAATTTATATAATAAAGTTAAAATGATCTTTGTTTCTTAGGAAATAACTTTATATTTTTATTTACATTGTGATAAAAATTGTTTCTGAAACAATTTGGTATACTGGTAGAATATTATTTAAGAAATGTGCAACTTTAAATCAAGAGTTAATGTCATGTCTCTTGTCAGATATATGTATGCCCTATAAATAATATTTACACAAGATTAATTGAACCGAGATATTATTTATCGAGTATAAATAATAAAATGTAAAATTAATTAAGTATATTAAATAGGCCGTTTTTAATTACAAAAACATTTTTTAGTTTTGAAATATTTATTAATTCAAGCTATTATAATTGTCAAATAATAAATTTCATCAAACCAGCGGTAAATGTGCATAAAAAGACCCCACCTGCCGATGACCTTGACCTTGACATATGTTGTCAAGGTCACCCTCCTGAGTAACTCTTAGAAGTTTTTAGCCGGCGGTCGTTATTCGTTAGAACTTAGAAAGTTATTAACAAAAAAATACACTTTTAACGAAAGAATTGATCATGCTTTCTTTCGTATTATGCGTAGAATGTATTCGCTATAAAATTAATACACATAATAAACACTAATTAATTACGAGCACTTTCTAATTTATTATGTATATACAGGGTGAGTTATAACATTTGTCCCAGAGCTCGTGAGAAGGTAGAACGGATCGAGATGAACAGAAAAGTCCTGAACCATTTGCAATTTTCGCAATAGTTAACGAGTGAT
>NW_011966685.1:4617-9772 GCF_000949405.1 Vollenhovia emeryi | reverse complement strand
CGGCAACGCGCAACGGCGCGCTGGGGGAGGGGGGGGGCAGCGCGCCGTTGCCGGCGAGTTGTTGACGTCGCCGCTCCCGCGTCTCGCGTCCCCATCCCTCGCCTGGCAATATCGATCGCCGTGCGGTCACATCTCGCCACGCGCTCGAATTGGACAGTGGGCAGGGCAAAGACGACGATTTTCGATAATTTATCACTCGTTAACTATTGCGTAAATTGCAAATGGTTCAGGACTTTTCTGTTCATCTCGATCCGTTCTACCTTCTCACGAGCTCTGGCACAAATGTTGTAACTCACCCTGTATAAACGAGCTTGTACAGCGCGCCACGAACCCATGTGGCACCTCGTTCTACATGGGTTAGATGACGCGCTTTAAAAGTATTCAATTGTTTCTATCTAACCCATGTAAGTATTCTCTGCTTTAACAAAAAGACTTCAATTTATCAACAACTTATTAGCATTTTCGCGTGGAAGTCGAACGAGTGGATCTAGTAGCTTCGCATGGATATCGCATTCATATCCGCCGATTACCTATAGACCACGAATAACTCTTCTTTCTCGCAAACGACTTTCCACGTGAAGCGAGATCCGCTCCACACCTCGGACATAGTGTGGGTAGGGTTATACCTTAACGAAGTGGAGCCCCCCGCAGGGGGGGTGGAACGTACTGTCTCTACGCATGTGGAACAGTACAACGGTGGAAGTACATGCGTGGAGACAGTACGTTCCGCCCCCCCTGCTTGGGGGCTCCACTTCGTTAAGATATAACCCTACCCACACTATGTCAGAGGTGTGGAGTGGATCTCGCTTCATATGAAAAGTCGCAAATCCATATGGAATTGTATATGTACTACAAAGCACATGCTTAGATGAGAGGACAGATATAAGATTTCAAAATTTTTAATATTTGTGTCTGAAAATTACATATCATTGGTCGACAATGTTTTGTTAATAACTTTCTAACGAATAACGACCGCCGCCGCGCCGGCTAAAAACTTCTAAGAGTTACTCAGGAGGGTGACCTTGACAACATATGTCAAAGTCAAGGTCATCGGCAGGTGGTGTCTTTTTATGCACATTTACCAAAACTACTAAAATTACTAAAATTACTAAAAACTAAGCCATACGGTAAGCATTTTACTTATGTTACTGAGTTATCAGAAACTGATTGTTGTTATCCGTATTTCTATTTTTTATATGTTGTAAATTTGTTTCTTGTTAAGATATAAGTAGATTTTGTTTTTCCTTTATAATACATACGTTGTTACAAGACGGCTGACCAACTACCCGTTAGTGCTCTCGAAATAAAAAATAGAAGAGTGGAGATTTTCCGGCGGGGAACAAAACTCACGTATCTTGTAAAGAACAAAACTTTTTTTATTTTTGTCATCAGGTTCTACAAACAGTATTTTCTTTTCATGAACGCGGTGTGACGATGACGAGAAGTGCGCGTCAAAAACTCTCGAGCGCACTGTCGGCAGCCCCCTACTTAACTAAGACCACAGATATATACTAAACTAAAGACCCGTTCCGGCTAGAGGATTTTATAACAGCTCGCAACACTAAAGTCAATTCACAACATACGTATTTGGTCCAATAATCTATCCCATATGCAATTTTTTAGGATGAGAGGAAGTATTCCTTCCAATCAATTTTTATTATTTTATTTATATGTTGATTACAAGCAACCCAGGTGAGAAATGACGACTGAGACAGGCCCGAGTCAATGCAGTTTTAGTACTGACAATGAGTAAAAGTGGTACAGCACTGGATGTCAGTGCAGATCCAGTGCTGTGTGTACACTAGAGTAGTAACAATGTTCCAGTATAGTTTTTCAGCACTGTACCAATGCTTAATTCCAATGCTGTATCTGCACCAATTTTCTGTACGGGAACGGCATTTAATGACAATAGTGTCCCGAGCAGAAATTTCAGTAGGGTCCTGGTAGGAGCCTAATAAGGATGCCTTAATGCCTGGTCAGGCACTCATCAGGCAGCCCTGACAGGGGCCTGACCGTAAATGTAACGTCGAGAATTAAAATTACCTGATCAGGTTTTCCTTATCAAGACTTCATGACTTGCCCTTTGTCGCGCCTTACAATTTCTAATAGGGGGGTGGATATCAGTAGGCTTCCTATTCAAAAATTCTTAAACTAATTTTTAAATTGTGTTAAATTACATCAAAAGTATATTCAGGTTATTGAAGTTTATCCATGATCCAGACAACTCGCTGTCGCATCATATCGGCTCGCCTCTTATACTAATACGGGATGATTTTTACATACGAGAAAGACTAACGCGCGGTCGCCACGTCGCGGCAGTATGTGGTACTAGTGCTATCTATTCAGGTTAACGTTTATCAAATTCTATGAGGGAATCAGGCGTACCGGATCAGGCACATGTCAGGGATTCCTTATTAGGGCATTCTTTACTTCCTCCCTATCGGGCCCTGACCATACATAAGGCATGCATGATTTTATTTCTACTCGGGGTGACACTGTCATTTACCATTGTTTCCCCACAGTAATTTGGAAGGAAATAGTACATATAAATAAAAAATATTTTATTGAATTAATATTTGTTTCCTTTATTATATTTTTCGGAGATATCAGATTTTTACTTAAAATAATAAATAATAATACAACTATTAATAATATAAAATAATTAATAATATAATAAATAATTAATAATATAACTATTAATAATATAAAATAATTTTATTATTATTATTATAAAATTATTGTTATTATTATTATTATTCGAAATAATCTTAAGTACAAGAGCATCGCACAGAATCTGACTATAGCACGAAACGCAACCAAAATTTCGCAAATCTGCGTTACCCACTTGGCAAAATGTGAACATTGGCTACGTAGTTCAATGTCCACGTTTTCAATGTCCACAAAGGGCGTATCGCATTCGCCAATCACGAAAAACGGAGCCCTGACATCTCTCAGGCTTCTCTCTGGTGACACAGAACTGATACTGCAGTGGTACTAATAATCATTTCAGATCACGGAATGTCAGTACTGTTACTCAATGCCGATTCTCAGTGCTGTTTTCAAGTACTGGCCCTCGACCGATTATTCTGAGATCAGTGCTGATACAGTATTGTGTAACGGTGTACTGGAACACAGCACTGTACCACAACTGACCCAGTTGACAAAGACCGAGGTTTCTCACCTGGGAAGCGAGTACAAAATGCTTGAATGTAGAAATTCTAATAACATCTGATAAATGACCGACTGAAATTTCAATTGGAAGACTTAAAATTGAACTACATTGCTATGTACCCCGTGAATGCACTGTTCCCTAGAGCTAAACAACCATTGGGTAAAGACAAGGATGTGGTACGCCTTACTTTATTAAGAGACACGGTAGTGTTTTGCGTTATGCAATGTGTACATGCAGCAAGATTACACAAGTGCAAAACCACCATATATCTTTATGTAACAATATAGTATTGAAAATTATTAAACAACACGTGCTGAAATACTTCCACGCATTGATACAGAGACAGAGAGTTTTGAACTACGAAACGTGTATCATTGTCAAAGTTCTATTGTATTATTACATTAATAAATGTTATCACAGTATAAGTCAAAAATTGTGTTCTTCTTCACACAGTAGAAATACAACAGGCGACAAGGATTGAAACTCACTATAGTGGTGAAAATCTCAACAGCAGCGACCAAAATGCCTACAAAACACATCGGTTATACGTAGTCACGTTTTCACTATGTCGGACATAAAAGAAGCACTTTAGTCTTCATGCAACAGCAATAGGTTTAAATAAAAACTCTACAAGAATTCTTCGTTTAGCAACAGCAAGCCTGTTCAGCTTTCATAAGTTTTTGCATTGTCAACTCTAATCTCTAACAAAAAGATTAAGACAGAATCTCACTTGCAAGTGGCATTACAGAATTTGCATATAACCCTGACAACAAAGTGACTTTTGATACATGGCTTTCTTGTTACGAAGGATTATTCAATGTCGATGCTAAAGATCTCATTGTCAGTAGACAGAGTGTCTCATTTTAAATGATCCACGCAAATATCCCCAAAATATCCCCAAAAATATGAAAGATACGGAAAAACGTTTCAAACAAAAGTTGTTTGGTTCGAAGGGAGACATACTATAAGGTGGTACCATTGACTTGGCCCTGGATAGTCATTTGAAGGTCACGTGAAAGTCACCTTCAATTTTGCTTCCTCATAGAGGAAGCTTTGTTTTCGTGAAAAAAATTTTTTCCAGTTTTCTTTGAAAATATGTTTAGAATGTTCTAAAACGTTCAAAAATCACGTTCAAAAATCATTTAAAAAAAATGTTATGTATGTATGTATGTGTGTATGTATGTATGTATGTATGTATCCATATAAGTTTACTCTAAATAACTTTTTAAATATGTAAGATGGAAAAAATGTTAAACATGAAAGTTGTACGGTTTCAAGTACTGCATTACATAGTAATATAAATATGACCTTGAACAGCTTCCTCAAGGTCACGTAAAGATCACCTTGAAATTTTTAAATGGAATCCCTTTTTTCTAATGCATATTCTTATAACTTATCCCAAGAGCTTTCCAAAACGCTATAATACATTATATTTTCGTTAGGTACTTTCGGAGTTATGTGCTTTTGAAAGTTACAATTTCGCAAGACTCATCTAAAATATGAATGTAAACCGCGGTACTTCGTCGCGGTTACGTCTCAGATGTAAAAAAATGTTAAACATGAAAGTTGTACGGTTTCAAGTACTGCATTACATAGTAATATAAATATGACCTTGAACAGCTTCCTCAAGGTCACGTAAAGATCACCTTGAAATTTTTAAAAGAAAACCCGTTTTTTAAAAGCATATTCTTATAGCTTATCTCAAGAGCTTTCCAAAACAATATAATACATTATATTTTCATTAGGTACATGCGGAGTTATGTGCTTTTGAAAGTTACAATTTCGCAAGACTCATCTAAAATATGAATGTAAACCGCGGTACTTTGTCGCGGTTACGTCTCCTCTTAGCTAACAATTATTAGGCCCACTGTTGGGGCACAGCAGCCTACTCTCAGCGCACTGATGCTGAGTTTTATATGGCGCACTGCAGCCTTCTTTCGGGCTTTATTTAGTTTTTTTTTAATTAATATGTACTTTTATATG
>NW_011966685.1:0-1110 GCF_000949405.1 Vollenhovia emeryi | reverse complement strand
CCTTAACCCAATCTACTATAATCTTTGGGGTCGTCCATATCGAATCTGACACCCTGTATACAGGGTGTCTAATTTTTACAAGTTCGAAATTTGAAAAATATGAAAGATGCAGAAAAATGTTTCAAACAAAAGTTGTTTGGTTCGAAGGGGCATATAAGGTGGTGGCATTGACTCGATCTTGGATAGACATTTGAAGGTCACGTGAAGGTCACCTTCAATTTTTTAACGGAACGCCCTATTGTTTGTTATACCATCTTATTCTATTAATTAATATGAACAACGTTTGCCTGAAACATTTTTTTATTTGCATAATACTTTTCGAGGTATTAAATAGCAAAATTTATAACTTTTTCAATGTTTAGCTCATGATATCTCCAAAAGTATTAGCCAAATCAGAAAATGTTTGGATCAAAGGGGTATTTAAGGTGGTACCATTGACTTGACCTTGGATAGTCATTTGAAGGTCACATGAAGGTCACCTTCAATTTTTTAACGGAACACACTACCGTTTGTCATGCCGTCTTATTCTATTCATTAATATGAACAACCGTTGCCTGCAACATTTTTTGATTTGCCTATTACTTTTCGAGGTATCACAAGCTAAACATTGAAAAAGTTGTAAATTTTGCTCTTTAATATCTCGAAAAGTATTAGGCAAATCAAAAAATGTTTCAGACAACACTTATTCATATTAATTAGTAGAAAAGGACGGTATAATAAACAGTATGCTGTTCCATTAAAAAATTGAAGGTGACATTCACGTGACCTTCAAATGACTATGCAAGGTCACGTCAGTGACACCTTCTTATATCTCCTTGCGAACCAAACAACTTTTATTTCAAAACATTTTTCCCTATTTTTCATATTTTTGAAGATAATTGCGTGGATCATTTAAAATGAGACACTCTATATAATAAAATTCTGAGAATTTTCCACCATTTTCGAGAACTGAATTTCCGAGAATTTCCAAATTCAAATCGCGAAAATCGAGAATCGAGAAAATGGCAAGGTATCAGGAGAGCATGATCAGCAAAGAGGTGGCACGATCTAAAATTCAAAGAATTGGATTTCCGGGAATATCCAAATCGCGAAAATCGAGAATCGAGAAAA
>NW_011966684.1:13853-24897 GCF_000949405.1 Vollenhovia emeryi | reverse complement strand
TCGTTACAGGCTTATTTTCAGTCGCTCAATGAAAGATGGCATTTTTCCTGTACGCTGGAAGAGATGTCTTGTTTCTCCTATTTTTAAGGGGGGTGATCGTCAACTGGTCTCTAACTACCGCCCTATCTGTAAACAGAGTATCATGCCAAAGATCTTTGAAGGCATCATTGCTAAAAAACTTAGCTCACTTTGCAGAAACGTTATCATTGCTGAACAGCATGGATTCATGCCTGGTCGCTCTACGACGACCAACCTTATCAACTACTGTTACTATCTAACATCTGCTGTTGAAAATGGATCTCAAGTTGACTCTGTTTACACCGATTTCAGGAAGGCATTTGACACCGTGGATCACATTATTTTAATTGAAAAACTTCGGTCTCTGGGGTTCGAGGGCTCTCTTTTGCGCTAGATATTCAGCTTCCTCTCTAACAGGACTCAGGTTGTGAAATATTCTGACTGTCTATCTAGAGACTTCCTTGTCGCGTCTGGTGTGCCACAAGGCTCTCATCTTGGGCCTCTCCTATTTATTCTATTTATAAATGACATCTCTAATTATTTTAAATACTGCAATTTTTTATTATATGCTGACGACCTAAAATTATTTAAATGCATTGACTCCCCTACAGATTCACTTTTATTGCAGCAGGATCTTCTTGCACTTGAGTCTTGGTGCGAGAGAAATCGTCTACGGCTTAACGTCTCTAGATGTTATATTGTTCGTTTTACACGAAAGCGTGACCCATATCTTTTTAACTATATGCTTGACGGTTCACCCCTCACAGCGGTCGATACAATCCGTGATCTTGGTATTTTATTCTGTGATAATTTAATTTTTAACAAACGTATAAAAACCATTGTTGCTGCTGCAAATAAAACTCTCGGATTTATTCTCCGCTGGGGCAAATATTTTAAGAATGTATACACGTTGAAACTATTATATTGCGCATTGGTTCGTCCTAAGTTGGAGTACTGCTCTACCGTATGGTTTTCTTATTATAATTGTCATCGTAACCTGATGGAGCGTGTACAACATAAATTCTTGCGACTAGCCGCTTTTCAAATGGGCGTTCCAATGGCGATCACCTGCCACAACTACCACCCCATATCCAACTTAATAAACAATACTCTCTCTAGAGAAAAGAAGGCAGTTATTTGATCTAACTTTTATTTATAAATTAATTAATCATCTTATCGACTGTCCAGATTTATTAAGTAGGATTAAATTAAACGTTCCACTAGGAACCTGAGGCAGTACACCATTTTCCATGCTGAGCCTCATAGAACTGAATATGGAATACATTCATGTATCTCCAGGCTGGTGATTTCTGCGAACCATTATTCTTATTCAATCGACTTTTTCGGCAACAATTTGTCTACATTTAAGTGCAAGCTTCTCCATCGACTCACATAAAAATTTTATAATGTAATTTTTTATAACCTTATTTTAATCACAGATTCGTATATGTTAAGACTCCACAATTAATTTACTATGTTAATTCACTGATTTACTATGTTGTTTTGTTTTAAATTGTATTTTAATTCAACGAGATGATTTTGTTCTCTTTTGTATACTAAAGGGTTATCCCCATCAATAAAGATTTATTTATTTATTTATTTATTTATATTGCTAAGATGTTTGAAAGTATTTTAAAAATAGAAAAGTTTGTGAAATTAGAATAATGAGATTTGTAGTGCAATATGTAGTGTATAACGATTGTGGCAGTTGTAACAGCCACCCATAACTAGAACTGCACATTACTGACAGCTTAGAGTATCGATTACTTTCAAGGAGGTGCTTAGCAACACAAAAGATTCATAAATTAATCCGCTAGGAGGAGATAATTTTTAAAAGTAACTCGCATTTAAAAATCGTTGAAGAATGGGATATAAGGAGGTCTATCAACGGCAGAATTTTAGAAAAATAATCGTAATTCCTCAGCATACTACACCTGAAAGTAGTAATCGCGACTTCCAAGAGAAGCTTAGTTCTCATTCCTATAGAAGAGGAAATAACTCTTCGATGTCCGCTTCACCGCGGCCGAAGTACAAAAACCAGAAATTGCATAATATCGAGATACGACCTTGCGGAAGAAATCAATCGATATGCCTATAATACATGTCTCGAGGACGTCTTTTGGATTTGTTTTCAAGACATCTTAAAGATGTCTTTAGGACAAGTCTAAAAGACGTCGAAAATCGGGACATAAGACGTCTTTCTGACAACTTCACAAGACGTCTTAGAACAATTTAAGACGTCTTTGAGACGTCATAATGTTCTCTGGGTATGACTATATTTCTAATATAACATGCAGTTACAATTGCTTCTCCCCAAAATCTTTCTGGTAACTTGGCGATTTTGAGCATTGCTCGTACTAGATCTAACAACGTCCTATTGATTCGTTCCGCGATCCCGTTCATCTGTGGTGTGTCTACATTTGTTTGTTCGTGTTTTATTCCCATTTCATCAAACATTCGTTTAAGAGTTTTATCACAATACTCTAATCCATTATCACTTCTAAACCTCTTTACCTTACTGTCAGTCTCTCTTTCTACTCTAGCTGTGTATTTGCGGACGTATTCATCTACTTCAACTTTACACCGTAAGCAATATACCGTTACTTTTCTAGAATAATCATCAGTAAAGGTTAAGAGATATCTTGCTCGACCAATTGATTCATTCGGCATAGGGCCACATAAGTTAGAATGAATTAACTCTGATACATTTTTCATTCTTCTATAGTTTGATTTTTGACAAGGTGCCTTCGTTAATTTACTAACGCTACAACTATTGCAGTGCGTGGTAGCTAATTTTACATTATCTAAACCTCTGACAAATTCACCTTTTGTTAGTTCTTGAATCATTTTCATATTTACGTGACAAAACCTTTGATGCCATTTTTCGCTATCCGTCAACTTATTGGTATGCATAACATGAGTTTCACTTTGATTTAAAGTATTGATTTTAACGCAAGAATAGGAACACAGGAGAAGAGAGAAGAGGGAGAAGATAAAGAAAGAGAAAGAGAGTCAAACTAAATAGTAAATAAGGATGGAAGGGAATTATTAGAAATGATGGAAGAGAGAGGATGGGAGGTAGGAAACGGCAACACCAGATGAGACGAGGAGGGGGAGTGGACATTTACTAGGGGAAAGGGAGAATCAGTGGTAGACTATATAATAATCAACGAGAAAAACATGGGACGGATTAAAGAAAGTCAAGATAGAAAGAACGGAATTAGACCATCAACCGATAGAAGTAGAAGTAGAAGGGGAAATAGAGAAGGGAAAAGTAAGAAAAGAAGAGGAAAGGAGAAAGGAAATGATATGGGACGAAGAAAGTATCAACACATATAGGATAAAAGGGGAGGAAATAGAGATAGGGGGAAGGACAGTGGAGGAAATTTGGGAAAGCTTAAAGAAAGGAGTTAGGGAAAGTGAAGTGATGAACATTAATATTAAAAAGAAAAAGATAGGAGAGAGGGAGTGGTGGGACGCGGAATGCAAGGCGAGAAAGTGGCAGGGAAAAAAAGCATACAGAAGATGGAGAAGAGAAAAAGGGAAAAAAGAAGAGTACCAAGCAAGGAGGAGAGAACTTAAAGAACTGTGCAAGGAGAAGGAAGAAAAAGCAAGAGAAAAAATGGAGGAAGAAATTATAATAGAAGATGTAAAACGGAAGAGCAAATATGGAAATTTATCAACAGAGAAAGGAAAGGAATACAACAAAGGACAGGGGAAATAGAAATGGAGGAATATGAGAACCTCCCAGAACTGGGAGGGATACTTTAGTAATTTATTAGAGGGAAGCAGAGAGAAAGGAGAAGGCAAAAGCGAGATAAGAAGGGTAGAGGACGAAGAGGAAGAGACCACAGAGAGGGAGATAGAAAGAGAAATAAAGAAGTTAAAAAAGAGGAAAGCAGGCGGAGCAGACGAAATAGGGAATGAGGAATGGATATACAGTAGTGGACAAGTAAGAAAGAAGTTGAAGGAGCTATTAGGTAGAATTTGGAGAGGAGATGGTTTCTCGGAAGACTGGAGAAAAGGAATGATAACGCCAGTGTTGAAAAACGGAAATACAGAAGAAGTAGAAAATTACAGGGGGATCGCATTGTTATGCACACAGCATATAAAATTTATGCTGGAGTAATAGCAGAGAGACTGAGAAGGAAAACAGAGAAAAATAGGATATTACCAGAGACACAGGCAGGCTTCAGGAAAGCAAGAGGAACAATGGACAACATATACGTGGGTAGGCTGAAAAGTAATGCACACATGGTTGTAGAATACGAACAAAAACAAATAGCGAGATCGGGCAAAAAGTACATTAAAATACAATTCTTACGCTTCAAAATCATATATTTATTTTTCAACATAGTCACCGTTAAGGCTAACACATTTCTCCCAACGTGTAACAAGTTTTTTCATTCCGTCACTGAAAAATTCTTCCGACTTTTCTCGAATCCAGGACTTGACAGCTGCCTTCACCTCATCGTCCGAGGTGTAATGATTACTCTTGAGGTCTCTCTTGAGTAGAGGAAATCTGTTCAAACTTCAGGTTTCGCAGAGCCTCTGCAGTTGCACGCGAGGTGTGTGGACGAACGTTGTCATATTGCAAGACGGTAAATTCTTCTCAGAACATACAGACTCTAAAACACCTCCGACGTCGAGTTTGTCGTGTTAGAGGCAGCCTGGAGCCAATAATCTTGCAATATGACAACGCTCGTGCACACACCTCGCGCGCAACTGCAGAGGCTCTGCGAAACCTGAAGTTTGAACAGATTCCAAACCCTCCTTACTCCCTCGATATTGCGCCTTGTGATTTTTATTTTTTCCTCTACTCAAGAGAGACCTCAAGGGTAATCATTACACCTCGGACGATGAGGTGAAGGCAGTTATCAAGTCTTGGATTCGAGAAAAGTCGGAAGAATTTTTCAGTGACGGAATGAAAAAACTTGTTACACGTTGGGAGAAATGTGTTAGCCTTAACGGTGACTATATTGAAAAATAAATATATGATTTTGAAGCTTAAGAATTGTACTTTAATGTACTTTTTGCCCGATCTCGCTATTTGTTTTTGTTCGTGTTCTACAAGCATGTGTGCATTACTTTTCAGCCTATCCACGTATATCTTAAAACACATAATAAGGAGAGAGATAGGGAAAAAAGGAGGAAAGTTGTTTGGCTTCTTCATGGACCTGAAAGCTGCATTTAACAAAGTAGACAGAGAGGTTTTATGGAGGACAATGGAAGAAAGAGGATTCAGAAAACGACTGGTCGAAAGAGTAAAGGAAAACATACACACGGACAACGCAGTAAGAGGGGGAAAGGTCTAAGGGTGGTTCAGGACAAAAAGGCGTAAGACAAGGATGTCCCATCAGCCCAATCCTATTCGCAATACTAATTTCAGATGTTGAAGAAGAACTGAAGGAAGCGAACATAGGAGGATTACAAGTAGGACAAGAAAGAATCTGGACGTTAGCATATGCGGACGACATGGTCCTACTGGGCAAGAACGAGGAACCGATGAAAGAAAGTATAAAAAGGACGGAGAGATATTTAAATAAAAAAAATAGAGTTGAATGTAGAAAAGTCGAAGATGATGTGTTTCAGAAGAGGAAGAGGAAGTGCGAAAAGGACAGAATGGAAATGGAAGGGAAAAGGGATAGAAGAAGTAGGAGAGTTGAGGTACTTAAGATATGTGGTGACAAGAAATGGGAGGGATGATGGACATGTAAGAAATTTAAATAAAAAGGCAAACAAAGTGATAAGGCAGGTTTGAGGATTAGGGGAATGTAGATTCAGGGATGACTTCAATAAAAGAATGATGCTTTTCAAATACCTGGTGATGGGGGTAATGATGTGTGGAGCAGAAATATGGGGGTGGAAAGATAGAGAAAAACTGGAAAAGATACAAAAAATATATAAAGCCCTGGGTTTTGACTCCTGCACACCAGACTATTTGGTATATAAAGAGGCTGATGTAAGCAAGATTAGCGTAATAGCGAGAGTTAGAGCAGTAAGGTTCTAGGAGAGAGAGTTAGAGGTAGGAGATAGAAAATTAATGGAAGAAGGGAAGGAAAGACCAGAGCAAAGCAAATCATGAGCGAGAGAGGAGAGGGAGAGGCCATGGGATGGATGAGGGAGATAGCGAGGTTGAGAAAGGAGAGTAGGAGAGATGAGGAGAGGGGGGAAATAGTAAACTGTGAGGATGTTGTATGAATGAGTTAAGGACAAATTGTAAACCAAGTCCCGGTTTCTAGGCCGAAAGGCCGAACGTAATAAATTATTGTATTTCGCGCCTCTTCCTCGAGATCATAGTTGTAGTACCCCCCGCTTCCCCCGTGTCGCCACAAGTTTCAAAGCTAAAGCGAGAAAATTTCCTATACTCTCGCTCTCGCACGCCCTCGCGCCGCCATCTTCATTCTTTTCATTTGTGCCAGTGTCAACACATCGAAAATAAATATTAGTAATCCAAATGAGCAAGAGAAGAAAAGATTCAGCGTCGGAGGAAGATAGGAGGACAGAAGTTGATCGGAAGATACGTCGTCTGGAGAGAAAATTAGGTCGCATAAGGAAAAGGCGTAAGTGGAAAAGAACTTCACCTTGGTTAGGTTAGGTTAGGTGAAGGGGCGAAACACAAGGCGGGAGGGGTGGCCTGCCCCCCGCAGTCAAAAAAGGGGAAGAAGAAGGCGGAGCAAGAGGGTACCCGTCGCACACAACCCGCGAATCCCCGGGGGGCTGGAACCACGAGAGGGGGAGAGACGCATGAAAACATGGAGGTCGACCCACCGGTCCCGGAGACCGCAGGCCCCAATAAGGAGCCGAGAGGAGGAGAAAGCCTGGAGGAGGCTGATAGGCAGGCGCCTTCAACCAGCCGATGAGGATTATTCAGGCGAACCTGAACCGCTCCCGGCCGTCGCAGGATTTGTTTCTGCAATGTCTGGCCGAGAGCGGCTCGGGCCTGGGGATCGCGACCGAGCCAAACAGAGTCCTCAGTCACCCATGTTGGGCTGGCAGTGAGGACGGCTCGGTCGCGATCATGTGGAGGAGAACGGGGGAGGTTCACACCCCTGCCTCCAAGATAGCGGGTGGTGAAGGCTGGGTAGCGGTTACCTGGGGGCCCCTGACGATAGTGGGGGTCTACCTGCGCCCAAGCCTCTCCCGTGCTGAGGCAGATGAAAGGCTCCAGGATCTGGAGGACTGGATCCGGAGCCGCCTACCCGACCCGATGCTGATAGCCGGGGACTTCAATGCCAAGTCGGCACTTTGGGGTTCCCGGCGGCCAGATGTAAAGGGTCGGGACGTGGTGAACTGGGCGGCTCGTCTGGGGCTCCACCTTCTAAACGTGGGCACAGCGAGCACCTGTGTGAGGCCGCAGGGTGAGTCGATCATAGATCTCACATGGTCCTCACCTGCGGCCTCCGGATGGGTGACGTCCTGGCGGGTGGCGGAAGAGATGGACATCCTCTCCGACCACCTGCCCATTGAGGTGGAGCTCCGACGAGTCCCCTGGAGGAGGATCGCGGGAGGCCAATGCCCACTAAGATGGGCTGTCCGGAAACTTGACCCGGACAAGCTTATCGCAACCTTGGAGGCGGCTCTCTGGGCTGGAGGGTCCCAACCCAGGGATATTGGAGAGGAGGCGTTGTGGCTCCGGCGCGCAATGACTGCCGCTTGCGACAGCGCAATGCCGAGAGCCACGTACACAGCGCGCAGGAGCGCATATTGGTGGACGGAGGAGATCGCGGAGTTGAGGCGATCCTCCGTCCGCGCCAGACGGGCCCTGCAACGCGCAAGGAGGAGGAGAGGGACCACGGACGCCCAACTCGAGAACCTCAACGAGGCGTATAAGAAACTGCGGGCCAGCCTGAGACTGGCCATCAAAAAGTCCAAGGAGAGGGCGTGGGAGGAAATGATCCTCTCCCTGGACGAGGACCCGTGGGGGCGCCCGTACCGCCTAGTCATGAACAGGCTGAACAGCGGGGCCCCCCCAACAACGGAGACCCTCTGCCCGCAGTTCCTGGTCGACGTGGTCTCGACCCTGTTCCCTGCTGGGAGAGGGGGGACGGGGAGTCCGGGTCGCGAAGAGGAGGAGGACCACCCGGGATTTCCGGAAGTACCGGAGGTCTCGGAGGCAGAGCTGATAGCCGCGGCTAAAAAGCTCAAAGCGGGGAAAGCCCCGGGACCGGACGGGATCCCGGGCCTGGGAGTGCTCTCGGAAAAGCTGGGTGGCCTCTTCACGGCCTGCCTCAGGGGGGGAACCTTCCCGGGGCTGTGGAAAGCGGCTAGGATGGTCCTCATCCCCAAAGAGGGGAAACCTCCGGACTCCCCGTCGAGCTACAGGCCGATATGCCTCCTGGACGAGGCGGGAAAAATGTTTGAGCGTGTCATTGTCACCCGCCTCGTCCGGTGCATAGAGGCAGGAGGGGAAGAAGGCCTCAGTGTGAGGCAGTTCGGCTTCCGAGAGGGACCATTAACGGTCGACGCTATCAAATACGTCCGGTCCCTCTCGGAGCAGATACTGAGTGAGGGGGGAGTTGTGTTGGCGGTGGCGATTGATATCGCCAACGCGTTCAACTCCCTCTCCCACGACCAAATTAGGAGAGCACTCGTGGAGATGGGGGTCCCCTGTTACCTGAAAATGGTAATAGGGGACTATCTGAGAGGCAGAACCATTACCTGCACAGACAGGCAGGGAGAAGAGAGGCACTGGAATGCTGCCTGCGGCGTCCCACAGGGGTTGGTCCTTGGGCCGATCCTGTGGGACGTCGCATATGATAGAGTGCTGCGAGCTGGCCTCCCCACTGGCAGCACAACTGTGTGTTATGCGGATGACACGTTGTTGCTTGCCGGTGGAGAGAACTGGGAGGAGGCAGTGGTGAATGCCAACGTAGCGGTGGCTTGCGTGGTCCGTGCCATCAAAGCGCTAGGGCTCCGGGTGTCTGCGGGGAAGACTGAGGCGGTCTTTCTCCACGATGGCACCCGGGGCCCACCGCCACCAGCGGAAATCGTGGTGGAGGACGTCCGTGTCCGAGTGGGGGCCCAGATAAAATATCTGGGCCTCCACATAGACGGCAAGTGGAGGTTCGAGGAGCACCTCAAGAGGCTGGCGCCCAGGTTGGACAGTGCCGCGAACGCACTCTCGCGGCTAATGCCCAACCTGGGGGGGGGGGGCCGCGTGGGAGGGTGAGGCGAACTGTACGCCAACGTGGTAAACTCGATCGCCCTGTACGGTGCCCCCGTTTGGTCACCTGCCCTAAATGGCAATAGAGCGGCGACTGCTCAACTTAGGCAGACGCAGCGCCGCATGGCCATAAGGGCAATCAGGGGGTACCGTACAGTCTCCCACGCGGCGGCCACGTTACTGGCAGGCATGCCCCCCGTGGAGATCATGGCGGCGGCGTACACACGCATGTACGACCGCGCCGCGGATCTCAAAGCGGGGGGAGCCAAAATCACGCAGAGGGTGAGGAGGCTCCTCAGCCTCCAGGTAAAGAGGGAGGCGAGGGAGGAGTGGCGGACCTGGCTGGAGGACCCCAGCCGCGCAGGCCAGCGCACGCTCCAGGCCATCCTCCCTCGCCTAGAGTGGCTGGACCGTCCCTGGGCACGGGCGTCCTTCAGGACGACGCAGGTACTCACCGGGCATGGATGCTTCGGTGGGTACCTGCACAGAATCGGGTGTGAGAGGACCACGCAATGCCACCACTGCGAGGAGGCGGAGGACTCGGCGCAGCACACCCTGGAAGTCTGTCCGGGGAGGGCGAACGAGCGCCGGGTCCTCACTGACGTAATAGGGGGTGACCTCTCCCTACGGGCGGTGGTAGAGGCCATCATCACCGGGGGAGAGGAAGCCTGGGAGGCGTTCTCCTCCTTCTGTGAACGCGTAATGTCACAGAAGGAGGAGGCAGAGCGAGTAAGAAGGGGGGAGGCGGACCCCGTCTGGACTCGCAGAGAGGAGGAAATGGAGGGGCTAGAAGAGGCGCGCGTGGACGGCGCGGCCGAGCAGCCCATTTGAGAGGGCCCTACCTTCAGGAAGGGCGGAGAAGGTAAAGGCATGAGACAAGCCTGGGGGGGAGGCGGACCGTTTAAGGTTAACCTTCCCCCCACGCCCCCTCTCACCCGGGACGCTTATCCCGTGGGGAAAAAGGGGGAGAGAGGAGAAAAAGTCGGCCTGCCTTCTTGAAGGCACCCGGCTTAATAAAGCCTCCAAGAGGCGAACAGCGAGGGTTTGGGGGGTTTATGCAAGGCGTCCAGGGCCCGCCTCAAGAATAGGCTTGGGGTATCTCCTGCCTGTCGTAAGAGGCGACTAAAAGGAGCTTTTGCCGGGAAGTCCTCAGGGACCCCTGGCGGGCGGGCGTGGGCTGGAGACCCACGACCCGCCCTTCCCCCATCAGTAACTAGGGGGAGCGGCGAGGGGCCTGGTGGCACCCCCGCCGCTGCGCACGCACAAAGGCGCAAGAAGCGCGCCCTACAGAAGGGTTGCAGTCCAAGACAAAGAGGAACGTGCCAGCAACAGGCGCGTGGCGCTGAGCCGGCCAGGAAGGAAATGCGTAGCAGTCCCCGGCCGGCTCAACATGGCGCAGAGAAGTCCATCCCCGGTGGTTTTAGTGCGGTAGGCGTCTCCATTGCACACTGGCCTTGGGTTGTCAATTGCCCAAGTGCCAGGGAGACGAGTCCCACACACCACCCGTCCCTCTCTCCAGGGGGGGCGGATGACGGCCCATGAGGGTTTCCACCGGGTAAATAAAAAAAAAGTTTAGGTGAAGGGGACACGAGGCCTGGCGGGACTTGGCGTGGGAAGCCAAATTACCGGTACTTGAGCTGTGAGCTCAATTACCGGGAGCGTCCCGTTTGGCCACGTTAATATTGACCACAGTCCCGATTGACCACGTTAATATCGACCACGTTGTGTATGACCACGTTGATATTGACCACGTTGCAATTGACCACGGTCCCGATTGACCACGGTCCCGATTGACCACGTTGCAATTGACCACGGTCCCGATTGACCACGTTGCAATTGCCCACGGTCCTGATTGACCAC
>NW_011966684.1:0-5718 GCF_000949405.1 Vollenhovia emeryi | reverse complement strand
ATTCATAGGAGCACTTATATCACTTGTCATTTCGCCGTTCCTGAGCGCGCGAAATTTCAGCCCTATCATTTGTGGAAAATAATCGCTTCTAATTTAAAAACTATTATAGCCTCGACACTTTTGTATTAGGATTTTCGTCTGGAAATGTTCTAAGGACTCTGTCATTAAGAGGACCTCCGGTGGTTTTAGGACACCCTGTATATAATTATAATAAAATAATATATATACTGAATTATATACTAAAATAAAAAAATATATACTGAATCGACCCTAAGGTCACCCTCCTGAGTGATCTTCAAAAGGTTTTAGCCTTTATCCGTTCTTGGTTAAAAAGTTATTAAGGCAAATATTGAATAAATAGTGCATAATTTTATGATACCATATATATGTTTACAAAAAATATATGTGATAGAATTTTAGCTTTAAATCAGAAATAGATAAATTTGGGTTAAATTAGATTTTCCGAAATTGGAGCCCTGGATACATATGAATCGTTTTCAACTTGCTTTGCGAGAGGACGGTGGCAGGTGCTTCGCTCCTTTTTCTGCCACAATCCTTGTCATCTATCAAAAGATCCATCTCACACCAACCCCCAAATAGCACCGTACATCTTATGGACGTCCGTTTTACGTTCATTTTACTACCATACGTCCATGGACATAATAAAATCGTCCATTGTACATCCATACAAAGATATACATTGGATGTGCATAAACGGACGTCCAGTGGACATCCATTTATAAGAGGCGAGCCGATATGATGCGACAGCGAGTTGTTGGATCATGGATAAACTTCAATAACCTGAATATACTTTTGATGACTATGTAATTTAACACAATTTAAAAATTAGTTTAAAAAATTGAATTTTCACCCTACTAAAATTTCTGCCCGGAAATGTATCCAGTAGAGATTTCAATTTTGTCCATAAAAAGTCCAAAGTTCATCCATTAGATTCATAGTTTATTCATTTACGATCCATAATTCATCCATAATTCATCCATAAATGTTCATTAATGGACAACTTATGGATGTCTATTGGAGTTGCAAATGGATGTACAATGGACGTTCTTTGTACGTCAGCTGCAACTGATATGGACGTTCGATGTATGTACACAATATCCGGCATGGATGTTCATTGTACGTACATAGGACGTACTTGTGTTTATTGGGCCCCTGGTCGGGACAAAACTAGGACCATGCGTTATAAGGTTTCACATGGGTTTGCGACTTTCCACACGAAGTAAGATCCATCTCACACCGACCTCTGCTTTCGGAGTGAAACTAGGTCTAAGTATTGTACAGTTCCATATGGGTTTGAAACTTTCCATACAAAGCGTTTTGGAGCAAAACTACTAGATTTATGCATTGTACAGTCTCAGGGCAAAATCAGTATAAATATGCTTAGGCATATGTATATATTTATATGTATACATACTAATAACAGAGGTATACATACTAATAACAGAGTTGAAACTATAGAATTATAGTTATAATGTTAATAACTGTTTAATAAATAACGAGCAACGGCTAAAACCATTTGAGTCACTCAAGAGGATGACCTTCAAAACATACGTCAAGGTCAAAGTTATTGGAGCGGGCTTTCCCCATCGGTATATTTACCCTTTATTATAATGTTTTGGAAAGCTCTTGAGGTAAGCTAGAAAAATGTGCAATAAAAAAGATAGTTTCACTTAAATGCAAGATTATCTTTATGTGACTTTGACGAAACAGTTCAAGGTCAAACTGATATTACTATGTATCTTTGTTTCGAAGAATTAATTTAAAAATACTATTTCTGATAGTAATTGTATTTTCTTTAATATTTTTTACAATATTATAATAATTTGCAAATGCTTTTAAAATAATACATTGGAGTATGCTAAATAATTCAATTTTTGTAGATTGGTTACGAATATAGTACATGTAGGTGTAGGCAAGGGAGCAGTGAATTTCACGCAGTTCTACAAAATATTAATTTATTGCATAAATAGATAACAATAGGTAATACAAATAGGAACCGTGGTAAAAGAATTTACGATTTAAGGAACTGGTAACTTTCCATGATAGAATACACGAAGCGAGATCCGTAAAAGCGCGACGATAACGGCACTAAATTTTGTCAGGAACTGGTACGGTGGTTATACTGAATCGACTTCACTAAATTATGGGATCTGCCCAGTGAGAAATAATTTGTCGATCGATGTCAAATCGATGTCGAATCGACATCGATACCGTCAAATTGACGTCGATTCGACATCGTTTCGACATCGATCGATGAATCATTTCTCACTGGGTGATCCACCGTGTCAGGCGAGCTTTATAGAGACAAGCTCCTATGCTTGATCATCGCATATACATATGGTAATGCAAATCACATGCAAGCGACGCAGTGTTGTGACTCATAGGTTTACTTTAAGTGACATATCCACCGGTTTTAGGGCAGCGACGAATGTATCATAATTCTATCAGCTATAATGGATGGAACTAAATATAATTGCTACGCTACTTTTCAGGATTTCTTTAGCATCGCGACACCGCTAGATTTTTATTATATGAAATACTGAATGGAGGTATTATTTTTTATTTCATTCATACTTTAAAAAAATTTAAATTGCTGTATCTTTAAAACTATTATTGAGAATAATAACTATGTTTATATAAACTTTTCTTTTACAATGATTTACTATTAATTTTAAACCTAAACTATTAATATTAAACCTAAAATATTCTTTCTCGTCCTGACTTACTGTGTAAATCCTGCATATTATTAATCATTTTTATGAATGTATACGTATACCGAAAATAATTACCTCATAACGTTATTCTGCAGTCCTATTGGTGATTCTTTCGTCATTTTAACACCATTTTGCAAGATATTAATAGGAAATAAGTCCGATGGATAACTAGTCAACCATAGACGAAAGCTGGACATAGTATTTGTATAATCAAGATTCTCACATACTTTCTCCAAATTAGGCATCCAAGAAGTCGCTAAATGACAGTTTTGCAAACAAACCCAAGAGCCGTCAATTTGAGCCTGCTCGATCATTTTTTGTGCTATAGGACCTTGACCCCGGCCTAAGGAGATTGATTCAAAACGTTCAAGGTAATCCATGCTTTCCGCAAATTTTGTTAATACTTCCATAGGGTCGGATCCGGTGGACAGGATAAATATGAGTGGCGTTAAGCAATTTGAATCAGCGTATGATTTAGAAATATTGAAAGGAGGAGGCACCACAAAAAGTAGACCCATTCCAGCTTCCACAAATTGTTGTACCTATTAAATAAATTACAGATAATTAGTAGGACTAAGTGGTCATGGGAAATAGCCAATAACTTTGCAATTGATTTTGTGAGCATATTTGGTGAAGATATTGAATAACTAAATATTATTACCATTCGATACCCACACGGAACGAAACCTCCAATGGACGTTCATAAAACATCCATAACTCCACCAAATGTCCACCTCCATTGTGGAAATTAAATAGATGTCTTATGGAAGTTCATTTTATATCTACGATGAATGTCCATAAAGTATCCATCAGAAACACCCATTAGAGCTTTCATCATGTCCCAAATAGTACCGTACATCTTATGGACGTCCGTTTTACGTTCATTTTACTACCATACGTCCATGGACATAATAAGATCGTCCATTGTACATCCATACAAAGATATACATTGGATGTGCATAAACGGACGTCCAGTGGACATTTATTTAAGATTCCCTTTATATAACTAATTTATGGATATATACTCCCGAGTAGAAATGAAATCATACATGCCTTGTGTATGACGTCAGGGTCCGATAGGGAGGAAGTAACCCAGTGAGAAATGATTCGTCAATCGATGTCAAAACGATGTCGAATCGACATCGATACCGTCAAATTGACGTCGATTCGACATCGTTTCGACATCGATCGACGAATCATTTCTCACTGGGAAGGAATGCCCTAATAAGGAATCCCTGACATGTGCCTACTCCGGTACGTCTGATTCCCTCATATAATTTGATAAACGTTAACCTAAATAGATAGCACTAGTACCACTCAATGCCGCGGCGTGGCGACCGCGCGTTAGTCTTTCTCGTAAGTTAAAATCATTCCGTATTAGTATAAGAGGCGAGCCGATATGATGCAACAGCGACCCAATAAACACAAGTACGTCCTATGTACGTACAATGAACATCCATGCCGGATATTGTGTACATACATCGAACGTCCATATCAGTTGCAGCTGACGTACAAAGAACGTCCATTGTACATCCATTTGCAACTCCAATAGACATCCATAAGTTGTCCATTAATGAACATTTATGGATGAATTATGGATGAATTATGGATCGTAAATGAATAAACTATGAATCTAATGGATGAACTTTGGACTTTTTATGGACAAAATTGAAATCTCTACTGGATACATTTCCGGGCAGAAATTTTAGTAGGGTGAAAATTCAATTTTTTAAACTAATTTTTAAATTGTGTTAAATTACATAGTCATCAAAAGTATATTCAGGTTATTGAAGTTTATCCATGATCCAGACAACTCGCTGTCGCATCATATCGCCTCGCCTCTTATACTAATACGGGATGATTTTTACTTACGAGAAAGAGTAACGCGCGGTCGCCACGCCGCGGCAGTGAGTGGTACTAGTGCTATATATTCAGGTTAACGTTTATCAAATTCTATGAGGGAATCAGGCGTACCGGATCAGGCACATTTCAGGGATTCCTTATTAGGGCATTCCTTACTTCCTCCCTATCGGACCCTGATGTCATACACAAGGCATGCATGATTTCATTTCTACTCGGGTGTATACATATATCCATAAATTAGTTATATAAAGGGAATCTTAAATGGATGTCCACTGGACGTCCGTTTATGCACATCCAATGTATATCTTTGTATGGATGTACAATGGACGATCTTATTATGTTCATGGACGTATGGTAGTAAAATGAACGTAAAACGGACGTCCATAAGATGTACGGTGCTATTTGGGGAGTTGTCTGGATCATGAATAATCTTCAATAACCTGAATATACTTTTGATGACTTCCAGAAAGTAGACGTTCAATGGACATCCACTGAATGTTCATGTGCTATCTGGGTGCGTGACCTAAAGATGCTCCAAGAAAATTCTGTGAAATGTCTATAGAAGCTCTGAAAAACATCCATTAGAGCTCCATTATATATTCATATTAAATCTAAAAATGTTCCATGAAATGCCTAACCTCCAACCCTCCAAAAAAGAACTCCAGTAGATTTCCATTATACAGGGTGTCTGATGCAAAAGTAGCCAACTTGAAAATAGTGGTGGATTGGGTTAAACTAAGGAGAAATATCATGTGCCGCGGTACAAAAGTAACAATAGTTATCGAGGAATTAATTTACACGTTTGAGCGAATGAGGATGCAGGAGACGGTAGGCCGGACTCGGAAGGCATTTAAGAAAATCGATCGATGAGCGGGAGGAGGTGGAGCGACGCGCGAGATACTATATGGGTGCTTACGAAGAAGCGCTCGGAGTTAGGTTTGGGTCGGACATGCGTACGCCTCTCAATGATTCATGTATTTCATGTCTTGCCCGAACTGTCTCTAATAGCAACCCGGGTTACTCGGGTTTGGGCAGGCCGATTGAGACCCGAGTAACCCGAGTAACCCGGGTTGCTATTAGAGACAGTTCGGGCAAGACATGAAATACATGAATCATAGAG
>NW_011966683.1:1404-24841 GCF_000949405.1 Vollenhovia emeryi | reverse complement strand
CCGAAAATAAATGCTCAACTTTCAACTTAATTTTCTCAAATACACCAAAAAACACCTTCCCTATTTTTTTAAATATATTATTTCGTATCTGAACAATGTTTTCCCGCAAAATTTAGCTGCTCATACTTGCTCATTTGTTAGATAAGTGATTTGAAAGTTATGTTGATATTTCCGTAAAATTCAGTAATAAAACATCATTTTTTAAATATTATACCATTTATTTCACTTTTTTAATTACCAGTTAATGTTCAAAAATGCAATAAGTTACTCTAAATCGAAAAATATTACGGTTTACTATAAAAAAATAAGACGAAAACTGACATTTTAAGTCTTTTCCTTCTATCTCCAAGGTGTTACGCCGCAAATGATTAAACAACTTCGGTAGCCGATTCCATTACAACAAATCATTTTAAATTATTATCCATGTACTGACTTAATATTTCGAAGTACTCTATAATGCATAATTATTTGTGTTTTTACTATTACATATGTCTGAACTATAACGCACCGGGCGCAACTGTGACACCGGGCGCGCATAGACATATATATATATAGACCCAGCGTTCTGTGAGTGGAGTTGTCCGCGTCTTCTAAAGGACAGAACGATATAAAGGAAGGTGCTGTCTCCGTCACTCCGCAGGTCTGGAGGGGGAACTTTAGAAGACGCGGACAACTCCACTTACAAAACGCTGGGTCTATATATACATATGTCTATGCGGGCGCGCGGTGTAAGCGCGCGCGCGCTGATCAGCTGTTCACGCGCGAAACCGAGCGAGCGTCGAGCACGCGCGGGCCGCGTGGTACCATGGGGCCGATCGCGTATGAGCGGCCCGCGTAGCGTTAATATGAATTTATACCTGTAAGTGCAAAAGAAAATTTTGTCAATGCTGCAACGCGGTAAATTGCTTGGCGTTGAAGGAACGCTGCGCTGACCGGATTCCCATGCATCAGTCCCCGCCTGGCGGTCCTTCAACGGCAAATCTGGGATTGCCACGTGAACATGAAGTGACTCTCAGGCGGGGAAATCGTGTGCATAAAAAGTGAAGTCCGATTAGCGCAATTAATTAAAGGAGCTCGGCGTAGCCGCGCGCAAGGGGTGGCTCTGCGCGGCCACCGGCCCGAGTTGAGGGAAAATTTCACCGAAAACTTCAATGGTTAATCGTATAATTAACTAAGTACACACAACACCATACATTCACCACTGTACCTCACCTTGCCACCCCTTGTGGGGTATATAAGAGCGGGTCGCCGAGCCGAAATTCGCACTCCAATCCGGATCATCGCGGTAGACTAATCTGTCGAAGTGAGTTAGCTTAATTTTCGCGTCAGTTCGGACTTAGTGTTTTCGCGTGCGTGCGGACTTAGAATTTTCGCGTCATTTCGGACTTAGTGTTTTCGCGTGCGTGCGGACTCGGGAGATTGCGGCTCCTCCCCCTTTTTGTATTTACTACACGCAAAGCGATATTAAAACCGATCATCCATAGCCGCAGTATTTCCTTTTTTTTATTATTCATTTACAAAACTTTATTTCCTTCCCTCGAGACCCAGCGAAATCGGGAACATTTTGTCGATCGGCCGTGTACTGTCCGGCGAATTTCTCCAACGATCTTCCTCACGTCCCACCCCTCGTCGGCTAGCGCTTGCCGCTCCTTCCGACCGGCCCCTGGTTCATGGGCAAATCCTCTCCAAACGGCTCGCGCGCTGCCCACGTTCATGGCATGAAGCGTTATATAGCTTGCCGTTTTCCCTCCAATCCTGACGTTCGCCGGTCCTCGGAATAGTAGCGTCGACATAGGTTTCCTAAAACAGAAAAGGAAGATTAGCCGCCGCGCATCGAGAATCCTCGACACTAGAATTACTAATCGGAAAATTTCCTACCGGTCCGTCTCCGATTCATCACCAGGCATACCGTATATCGCGGGCAATTTGTAGATGGGCAAACGTCGTCGGTGAAGACGCGGCGCGGCGGACGGAAGGTACAACTGTGGCTGATGGCCAAGGAGTACGCGGAGGCTGGAGATTTTAACCCCTCCGTCCTCGACCCGCCTCACATCTCGGGACCAGCTCTCGTGGCGTTACCCCCGGTGGCCCCTCGGCCCTCAGCGCCTTTACCACCTCCGGCGGAATTATTCGCCCCCGCGCCCAGGGTACCCGATCAGAACCAGCGGACCTGCCCGAGTGCGAACGGCGTCAAAATCCTAAAAATAGAAAACCTGACCCAGACAATACGGCTCATCTTGCGCGAACAAGCAACCACTCAATAAATGGGCAGTCGCCCTGATACATAACAAGAAACTTACCTTTTTTGCCTTGTCTTCCCTTGCTCTCTTCTTGGCGTCCTGGAGCAAACCCACGCGACGGCACATGTAAATAACATTGACACTCGCACACACAGACAACTCTCGTTACACAGACGCGCGTGAACGCCGCCGCCCCTTACAATGCGATGCAATCCTTGTCACGATGAAACTGATATGTTGATAGCGAGTCGTCATATGAGCAGTGCAGGTAATAAGCGATGCTAAATACTTCATGGTGCTGATATGTCTTCGGATCCGTATCCATCTTTTTCAGGATACACTCCAAGTCGGCGTAGACGACAAACGGCACACGTTCCTTCCTACTGTGATTGTTAAAACTGAGCCACTTTTCCTCCTCGCTGGGTAATATGATCGCGCAGTTATTTATCTGTTGACAGTCCACGCTGTGGGCTTGCAACTTGATGTTGGAGCTAAAGTAGTGCAAACATCTGGAAAGAAAAACATGTTTTTAATATATATTTTTTCAAATAAAACAATTTTTCATAAATTTTATTGATACTATCCGATCGCAAATGTGCTTTTTGTGCTCCTTCTTGCTGAGTTGAGAACTGACGAGGCGGGATAAGTTTTTTATCCAGACGAAGTGGCCCACTTCAGCATCCCCCTGATCTTGCAGGTACAATAGGTTCACGTGCTTCTCCTTCTTCTCATCAGCGACTCGTAGCGGTACGATTGTGCGTTCACAATTGTTCTTTTCATCGATGCTGTATACATTGATGGAAATACTGTTCAATTGTTCAAACTTTTTAATACCACTTAATGTCATTGGCATTGGAACGTCTCGCAGGTTTAACACATCACTGTAATGCGGATACGACGACTCGCGCTCCGCGTGTCTTTCAGTTGGATAGAGAGCAGCGACCACTGACCACGCGAAACATGCATTGTCCATGGATTGTACGTTGATCACTGCTTTCTTTCGTTTCACCACTTCTGGCATGTCTATATGGCATCCCGCGCGCATAGGATTGCATTTGTTCACGTTAATAGTCAAGTTGAGTATACGCGACAGCGCCCACCCGCTATCACGCTCCTGAAACTCTTCGAGTTCAGCTAGAGTCGGACCGATTACGCGCGACTCGTACCACTGTTGTAGGTCCGTTGTAATAAACAGTTCATAGTTTTTGTATTTATGCTTTTATTTGCACGTTTATCAACCGCCACAAACTCTCCGTTGAACGCAGTATTCACCTTTACACAATTATAGCGCTCGATAGTGTCTCGCACATGCTCGATCACGATATCGCGAGCGTCATCGAGAAATTTGCACGGTTCAATGTACTCCGCGTTAATCACCGCACCGGTAAGCACGCGGTTTTCGAACGCGGTGTCGATCTTGCACCACGACAGTTGTGCTCTCGAAGAAGTTCCAACACCACCACCCCCGAAATGTACGAATCGTCTTTCAACTCGGCACTTGACACTCTCGAGTCGCGCGATTTGAGCCACCAGCGATTGTCTGCTACCAATGGATAGCCTTGGACGTTTGACACGGCTGTGTTCCTCTAGCCCTGCGATACACTCGTGGCATTGTTGCAGCCACCCCAAATAATCACCTAATGTGACGATCCTGTCGGCTCGCTCCACCAGATCTTGCTCTCGTTGTTCCATGTTGTCGCGCTAGCGTCTTTTCAGACTTTATATTGTCCACAATGTTTTTCTTCTCGATCTCGTATAAAATCTCCTACTGTGGTGCAGCAGGCTTCCGGACCGATTATACATTCACTGTCAGCAGCCAGGTTTAGGCGCTTGACCTCATGACTCATGCCATGGATGCGCGCAGCTGTGTGTCTGCGCTAATCATTTGTATATCGTCATCCCCCGGTGATATCTATTACATGCACGCGCCGCGGATTGCCAAAGACTTTTGTCAGCAGCCAGGTTTCGGCGCTTGATCATACCATGGAAAATAATACGTGTAGCTGTGGTATCGGTGCTAATCATGGACATCCTCAGTGATATCTAGTACATGCTGACGCAGTATATAGTGCGAGTTTAAACGCGGAACTTCCCTGACATCACGCACCTAGACAAGAAAGTCGCTGTCAGCAACCAGGTTTAGGCGCTTGACCTTATGACTCATGCCATGGATACGCGCTGCTGTGTGTCTGCGCTAATCAAAGACATCCCGGTGATATCTATTACATGCACCCGCCGCGGATTGCCTCACGCCGCGGACCTCTCCTTCCCCGCGTCGAGAGATCGCGTAGCGTCGCGGTTCTCCCCTTCCCCGCGTCGGGGGATCGCGTAGCGTCGCGGTCCTCCCCCTCCCCGCGCCCCCGCGGATCGCCAAGTGCTGCGGAATAATAAACGTAGGACTCCTCGACATCGTTCACCTTGATAAGAAAGTCACTGCCCGCAGCCAGGTTTCGGCTCTTGACCCTGTGACTCATAAGAATACGCGTCCAGGTGTTTGCGCTAAAAAGAAACGAATGACAGGTCAGCACCTAGATATCTGTTACATGTCACGTAGTGACAGGTCAGCACCTTGCGTGACGTCAAGGTCGCGTACTTCCCTCCTCCCGCGGTCCCCTCGCCGCGGAGTACCCCCCCCTCGCCCCGCTCCCCCCTCGGAGCTCCCGGGGTAGAACCGGCCTATATACCCTACTCTAAAACTTATAATCGAATTCGACGAAATTTTTACTGGGATAATATTAAATCTGATATTCGAAATTATATTTATCAATGTTTACAATGCCAAATTAAAAAATTAGTTAAAGTAAAAACCAAACAACCGGACTTCCGTTTCCGGTGTGAACGAGGGTGACACGTGCGAGAGTCGAGCGAGAATTGAGAAGGCGAGAGAGAGAGTGAGAGGAGCGAAGCGAGAGCAAGAGTGAGTGGAGGTGAGAATGTGAAGGGAGAGGGAGGAAGGGAGAGGAGGGAGATAAAGGGCGGGTGGAAAGGGATTTGAGAGAAGAGAAGATAGGAGAAAGCGAGAGGAGACAGGTTAGGGCACGGAACAAGAAACGCGGAGAGAGGTGAGAATAGTGAGAATAGTAGGAGCGGCGACAGGCGCGAGCGCCAGAAGGCGTAGAGTAGGCAGAGCATAGAGGGGAAACAGGGTAGAGAGAACGAGTAGTACAGGCAGGCCATAGAGTAAGAATAGAGAAGGAATAGGGAAGGAAATCTAGAAATGGAGGAAAACGGCGGGGAGGGTCAAGAGGATAGAATAGAATTAGAGAGAATAAAGAGAATAAAAGAAAAAGGAAGAAGCGGGAGTACAGGAACGCTAGAGGAAATATGGAAAAGGAAGAGAATAGAGTTGGATAGTAGTGGGGGGGAGGACATATTTAAAAAGAGTAGGAAAACGGAGAGATCACCGAAGGAGGGGGCAGAGGAAAGAGAGAGAAGTATAGAGGAAGTGTTAAGGGAGATGATGAAGGAACTGAGGAGAGAGGTAAGGGAAGATAGCAGAAAAATGATAGAAGAGTTGCAGGAAGAATTTAGAGAGAGGGAGAGGAAGGCAAGAGAAGAAAGAGAGAAAATAATAAGAGAAGGGAGGGAGCAAATGAAGAAGTGGATGGAGGAGAAGGAGGAGATGAAAAAACACATAGAAAGGATAGAGAGAAAAATGGAGGAGATGCAGGCAAAGAGTCAAGGATCGAATGGACACGGAGGAGAAGTAAATGAAGAGGTGAAGAAGATAGAGGGAAAGATGAGAGGTATAGAGATAAGACTAGAAAGGGAAGAGAGAGAAAAGAGAAGGAAGAATATAGTAATAAGAGGGATAAGAGGCGGAAAAGAGAAGGGTAAATATTTCCCTTTACATAGCACCCGCCAATCAACTTCCGTTTGATCTTGATGTTGACCTTGGCCCCCAAGGAGGTCAAGGTCATTGCCCATTCCCGTCGCTCATTGTTTGTTAAAAAGTTATGAAGAAAATAAGTTTGTATCGGGTTTGCGTATTTCTGTAAAGCACAATATTCTTGTGTGCGTATGGACTTACAAATGATGGAAAATTATCTGCTCTACAGAACAGTTAACCCGGGTTAAATATATACAGTTTTGGAAATTTGGAATAATCCACGCGCAATTGTTGGAAAGCATACGATTCACTAAATCAAATAAATAATTATCAGCATGGTGTTGTGAATCATAGTACTAATTTTGTGGATCCAACAACTGGTGTTCATACACAAAATATAGAGCGTGTGTGGCGTGATATGCGAGCAGCAATTCCAAAGTATGGGATATCTGAAAAGCATTACGAACATTATTTAGCAGAATTCTTATTTAAAAGGATGTATGACTTTCCTGTTCGTTTGGATACATTCTTCGATATTATGTCTCATTGTCAGATATATCCATTAAACGAAAATGTACTTGACATTGCATCATAAATATATTTTGACATACTTGTTTAGGTTTTTATGTATTTGTACTCCCACCGTTATACGGAAAAAAAGTTTGGTTTATGTGTAAGTTGCAAGTGCTTTTAGAACGGCGCGCTGCGCGCGCCCCACCCCCCTCCCGCGGCCCGCCCCACCCCTCCATCGCCCTCCCCCTCCCCTCCCTCCCCTCTCCCCCACCCCACCTGCTCTCTCTCCTCACCTTCTTCCCCGCACTTACCATAGACATAGAAGATAGAAGATAGTGACACGTTGGGAACACATACTGGGTCTATCTTTTATGTCTATGCAACTTGCCACCTTCTGTCATACCGACGATTTGTAGCGATACAATATGGGTTGCGTGGTGGGGTGGGAGAGGGGAAGGGGGAGGGGGTGGGGCGGAGGCGAGAGGGGGCGGGGCGCGCGCAGCGCGCCGTGCTAAACGCACTTGCAACTTACACATAAACGAAACTTATTTTTTTCATAACTTTTTACCAAACAATGAGCGACGGGAATGGGCAATGACCTTGACCTCCTTGGGGGTCAAGGTCAACATCAAGGTCAAACGGAAGTTGATTGGCGGGTGCTATGTAAAGGGAAATATTTACCCCTTTCTTGCTATCTCCTCCAATTTCCATCTCATCCTTCTCTGCTTCCACGTTAGGTCGTCTTCAATTCTCACTCCTTTTTCTCCTAACTTTCTTCTTTCTCTCATCAATCTCTTCTTCTCCTCCAATTCTTCTATCCGTACCACCGTTAGTTTTACTTCTCCTTCCTTTCCTTCTTCTATCCGGTAAATCCGGAAGGAGAAGTAAAACTAACGGTGGTACGGATAGAAGAATTGGAGGAGAAGAAGAGATTGATGAGAGAAAGAAGAAAGTTAGGAGAAAAAGGAGTGAGAATTGAAGACGACCTAACGTGGAAGCAGAGAAGGATGAGATGGAAATTGGAGGAGATAGCAAGAAAGGAAAAGGAAAATGGTAAAAGGGTGTGGCTGAGATATGGACGGATTCAGATAGAAGAGAAATGGTGGAGGTGGGATGAGGAAGAAGAAGTAATAAAGGATGGAGAAGGGAGGATATGGAAAGAGAAGAGGGCGAATAGATGAGGTAAGAGGTAAGAAAGAGGAAGGGAAGAGGAGATATGAGACGGAGAGGAAGAGGAAAGGAGGAGAGGGGAAGAGCTATAATAAAGGTAAAGGAAGAAAGGAAAGAGGAGGGAGAGTAGAGGAGAAAGGTGATGAGGAGGTAAGTGATAAATGTAAGAAGATACAAAGAGGAGCCAGGGAGGAGGAAGAGCAGGAAATAAAGAAAGGTAAGGGAGCAGAAGAGGAAGCGGATAGGATTAGAAGAGAGGATGGAGAGAACATAAAGTTAGCATTTTGGAACGTAGCAGGTTTGAGTAATAAGGATAGAGAATTCTGGAGAGATCTGGAGAATTAGGATGCAATAGTAATGATGGAGACATGGGTGGATGAAAAAGGGTGGAGAAAGGTGAGAGATAGACTGCCAGAGGGATTCAAATGGAGGATGCAGGCGGCAGTAAAGAAGAACAAGAAGGGAAGGGCAGCGGGAGGAATGATTTTAGGTATAAGGAAGGAGGTAGCAATAACGGATACAGAGAGAGAGGAGGAGTCAGAGGGAATCATGGTAGGTAAGATAAAAGTAGGTAAGAAGATAATCAGGGTGGTAGGACCATACGTGAATGGGGACATGGAGAAGAAGCTAAGTATACTGGAAGGTTGGATGGAGCAAAAGGAAGAGGGAGTAAGAACAATAATAGGGGGAGATTTCAATGCGAGGACGGGAGAGGAAGGGGGAAAGGAAAGTATAGAAGGAGCAGATGAGTGGGAGTTCAAGAGATGCTCGAAGGATAAGAGGATAAATAAGGAAGGAAGGAAACTGATTCAAAGTATAAAGGAAAGAGGATGGTTTATTTTAAACGGAGGAGAGAGAGGAGACAGGGAGGGAAACTGGACATACTCAGGAGGAAGAGGCGAGTCAGTCATCGACTACGTGATAGTGGAGGAGGAGGCGGAGGAGGAAATAGAGAGAATGGAAATAGTAGACAAGATTGATTCGGAGTCATCAACCAGTAGTGGTATGGTTGAAGGGGCATAGGAAAGTAAGAAGATCGAGGACGGAGAGAGAGGGAGGGAGAGGTGTATGGGATGAGGAGGGGAGAGAGGCATTCAGAGAGAAACTAGGAGAAATAGGAACAGGAGAAGGAAGATTAGATGAAGAAATAGTTGGAATGGAAAGAAGAATTAGAGAAGCAATAGAGAAGGTAGAAAGAGAGAGAGAAATAGGAAGAAGAAAGAGGAGAGGATGGTGGGATGAAGAATGCAAGGAAGTGAAAAGGATGGCGAGGAAAGCATTAAAAGAGTGGATGAGAGGAAAAGGTGAGAGGCAAGAATACAGAAGAAAAAGGAAGGAATACAAGGAGTTATGTGAAAGGAAAAAAGAAGGGAACAAGAAATTGGAGAAAGAAGCGGAAGAGGCGACCACAGAGGAAATGGTGTGGAGGGTGGTGAACGCGGAAAGAAAGAAAAGGAAGAAGATAAACGGGGAAATAGAAATGAGGCAATGGGAGGAGTATTTCAAAACTTTGCTGGGAGGAGTGGAAAACAAAGTGATATGGGGTGGGAAAAGGGGGGAAAGAACGGGAGAGGAAAAGGAAATAGAGAAGGAAGAGATAAGAAGAGTAATAAGTAAGGTGAAGGATGGAAAAGCTGCAGGAAAGGACGGAATACCGAATGAAGTGTGGAAGTATGGAGGGGTAGAATTAGAAAGATGGATTGGGGAGGTATGTAATAAGATATGGAAAGGGGAGGGATGGCCAGAGGGGTGGAAAGAAGGAATGATAGTACCAATCGTAAAAAAAGGGCAAGGAGGTAGTGTAAAAGATTACAGGGGAGTAATGATAATGCCGACGTTATACAAAATATACGCGTCAGTTTTAGCGGAAAGGATAAGGGAGGAAATAGATGAAAAAGGGATATTATCACCAACACAAACAGGCTTTAGGAAAGGGATGGGAACAGTAGACAGTATATATGTAACAAACTACCTAATCAACAGGCAGATAAAGAGGAAGGGAAAGAAATTAATAGCATTATTTATGGACCTAAAAGCAGCATATGATTCGGTAGATAGAGGGATATTGATAGAGACGATGAGGAAGAAGGGAATAAGAGAGGACATAATAGAGAGAGTAGAGGAGATAATGAGAGAGACAACAAGCAGGGTATGGGTAGGAAGAGAAGTAGGAAAGGAATTTTGGACAGCAAGAGGATTGAGACAAGGATGCCCATTAAGCGCAGACCTATTTAATATACTATTGGCAGACCTAGAAGAAGAAATGGGAAAGGTTAAATGGGGAGGGATAAAGCTGGGAGAAGGAAAAATTTACTCACTTACGTATGCGGACGACGTGGTGGTGATGGCGGAGGATGAAGGATGCATGAGGAGCATGGTGGAGAGGCTGGATAGATACATGGATGGAAAAAGGTTGGAATTGCACGTGGCAAAGACAAAGATGGTAAGATTTAAAGAGGGCGGAGGAAGGTTGAGTAAGGTGAGTTGGAGATAGAAGGGGAAGAAGATAGAAGAGGTGAAGGAGGTGAAATACCTGGGGTATGTATTACAAAGGAATGGAGGACAGGAAGCACATATAAGGGAAAGAGTAAAAAAGGCAGCAGCAGTATCAGGACAAGTATGGGGAATCGGAAAGAGAAGATTTGCGAGAAAATGGGAAAGAAGGATAGCGCTATTCGACAAACTAGTATGGACAGTGGCGAGTTATGGAGCGGAAATTTGGGGATGGAAGACGAGGGAGAAGATGGAAAGTCTACACGAGAGACACTTGAAATGGATCTTAGGAATTGAAAGATGGACGCCAGGATACATGATAAGAGAGGAGATACAGAGGGAGATGATGAAGAGCAGAGCAGGAAAAAGGGCATGGAAATTCGAGGAAAGACTATTAGAGGGAAGAGGTAGCGTGTTAGCGCAGAAATGTTTGTGGGAAATAAGGGAGAGTGCAAAGGGAGGTAGAGATATGTCAAGCTGGGAGATGGAGAGAAAATTATTTTTGGAAGAAGAGGGTCTAGATAGTAGGAAAGTAGAAAAAGAAAGGGAGGAAAGGAGAATAGAGTATGAGGAGATAGAGAGGAGGGACGTGGAAATACAGAGAGAAGAAAGATGGAAAAAAATAAGGGAGTCAAAAAGCAACAAATGGTACGGGAGATTAAGGGAGAGGGGATTCCGAGATATTTAAGGAAAGGATGGGGCGAGAGTAGATGGAGGAGAGTGTTAAGATTTAGACTAGGCAACAAAATGAAGGAAGGAAGATATTGGGAAAAGGAGGAAAAAAGAAAATGCAGATTGTGTGAGAATGAGATAGAGTCGTGGGAACATGTGTGGGAGAGTTGTACAGAATGGAGTGAAAAAGGAGAGGAAACGTGGCAGGAGGTGTGCATGAGAATGCTTGGTGAAGACGGAGAGGGCGAGGAATGGATGAGAGAGGTAGAGAGGGAGAGAATGATGAGAGAGACAGAAGGTATGAAAGAGGAGAATGAGGTGAAACGGAAGTCCGATGGGAGGAGAGGGGAGGTTGCGAGGGGGGCGCGGGAATGCGAGAGAGGAGTGGCGAGGGGGCGAGGGGTGGAGAGCGAGCGAGGGGGGGATGGCGAGAGACCGAGGGTGGAGTGGAGAGAGATAGATTGCGAGCGACTAGCGAGGGTAGAGTTGTAAAGGTTTGGGTACGTTCTTGAAAAACGCCAGTTTTGTAAGAGGTTTGGGCACATTCCTCTAAAAACGCCTTGTAATCCCCGAGGGGAAACAATAAACGCATATATATATATATACAAAAACCAAACAACCAATGATAATCACCGATACACCTTTTTCGTCTTTCGAAAAAATATCAATGGATATATTAGGGCCTTTACCTGAAAATTCCAAAGGAAATTCCTATATTTTAACAATCCAAGATCACCTAACCAAATTTTCCTTGGCGATCCCTTTAAAATCCATAACTGCTGTGCAAGTAGCTGATGCATTATTAAAATATTTCATTTGCCTTTTTGGAGCCCCCAAAATAATTTTAACAGATAGAGGAACAAATTTTACGAGCAATTTAATGAAACGATTCAGTAAACAATTCAAGATTAAGCAATATAAAACTACAGCCTTTTATCCACAAGCCAATGGAGCATTAGAAAGATCACATATAGTATTAATAGAATATTTAAAACAATATGTTAACAAATTCACTGAATGGGATGAATTATTAGAATTTGCAACTTTCTCATATAACACAAGCACACATGAATCAACTGGATATACTCCATACGAGTTGGTATTTGGAAAACTAGCCAGACAACCTTCTAGTGAAATAATTGACGATGAGAAAGAAAGAAAGTATGATGATTACACAGGCCGACAAAATTTAACGAAACTCCAGACCCTGAGACCAGACTATACTTTCCCAAAGGTTATCGGTCCGCTAAATCCGAATCCGACCTCGGAATTGCTCCATCACATCAAATTTTCGAGATATCCTAACCTCAAAGTGCAAAAAACACAGTTTTTCACTATATTCGGGGTTATATTAGGTAAGAACAGTAGGTACACTCCATCGAAAAGTTGGAAACGAATATGGCGACTTGCACAACCAACAACATGGCGGTTGTCGTCTGCTAGACAGTGATATTTCTGACATATCCTATTAACCTAACATGTGCAATATTATTTATGCCATTATTATTATTGGTTTATAAAAATATTTTTAAAGTAAAACAAAAATGAGCAATAGAAGTGGTTATCGGTGTGCGTTTGAAGATTGCTGTAGTGTTAGCAGTGGAAAAGTGGGATCAAAGGAAACTTTGTTCCGATTTCCAAAAGATCCAGAAAAGTATGTGTATTTATATTATAATTATAACATTCTAATAAATACATTATTTGTATGCTATTGCAATGAGATACATGTTATATGAGATACGTAATACATTTTGCAGATGCAAGTTATGGATAGCAGCATGTAACAAAAAAAATTTTAATATGAAGGATCCCATTACCCTATACAATAGTTATAGAGTATGCAAGAAGCATTTTACTGATGCAATGTTTTTAAATTTTGAGAAAACTCGTTTACAGCCACATGCTATTCCATTTTCTACTGTTAATGATATTGGTATATATACTCGTATGTATATTATATACAGGGTATACTAAAACCCAGTGAGAAATGATTCGTTAAAACGATGTCGAAGAGACATCGATATTGTCAAATTGACGTCGATTCGACATCAATCGACGAGTTATTTCTCGCTGGGAACAACCGGATTTCCTTTTAATTAAAAATTCTTTAGAAAATGAATATTTTATAACATGTTACATATTTTTTTAGTGTGCGTTTGCGTGTGCGTGTGTGTGTGCGTGTGTGCGTGTGTGCGTGTGTATGTATGTGTGTGTGTGTGTGTGAGATGATATGATATAATTATTTGAATATTATAGTTATACCGGATAATACAAATGGAGGCATCGACAAGCACAAACATCATAATTTCCTTAGGAGACCAATTAATAGATAAGGAAAAAGGTAATTCTTCAGGTATGTTAATATATAAAAAATCTCATTTTATAAAAATAAATTTTGGTATTTAAAAAGTATTATAATAAAATACATAATTGTACATCAATATTTCTTGAAGAAGGAAACAAAGATGCACAAGTACAAACACCGTTGACATTATCAAGAGCATCACCCAGAAAATGTCAAATTCGAAATAAATTAAAACAGGCTGAAAGAAAAATTCAAAAATTGGAATCCATGTTACAGAATAAAGATAATGCAGAAATAAGTATGAACGTATTAGATGCAGCAGTAGATAAATTTTTTCCAGCAGCAACAGCATATTTTTTAAAAGCACAAGCACGTCTATTTCGAATAGACGCCAAAGGCAGGAGGTATAGTTCCGTTTTTAAGCAACAATGTTTATCTTTATATTTTTCCAGTCCAAAAGCTTATAAAGATTTGGCGATTTCAAAATTATTTTGCTTGCCTAGTCCTGTAACATTGAAACGATTCACACGTACCTTTTATTTAACTCCAGGCATTCAAAATGTAGCATTTCATATATTACAAATTAAAACAGAAACATTTAAAGAAATTGATAAATATTGTGTTTTATGTTTGGATGAAATGTCTTTAAAAGCACATTTACTTTATAATTCAACAAGAGATAAAGTTGTAGGTTTCGAAGATATAGGATTAGATTACATATGTATTGAACTATTGAATGTTTACCTGCATGTAATGTGGCTGTAATATTAGTCAGAGGCATATGTCAATCTTGGAAACAACCATTGACATATTTTTTCTCAAATTCTACTATTGCTAGCTCTCAATTATTAAATATTTTACATGAAGCTATAATAGGTTTAAGAAATATTGGTTTAAAAGTATGTATTACTTCAGATGGGTTCTAATTTTGTTAAGTTGTCTGAATTACTGCATATTAGTACTGAGCAACAGTACTTTGAAAATAATAATGAAAAAATTTTTTATATGTTTGACGTACCACACCTATTAAAAGCCACCAGAAACAATTTATTACGACACAGTTATGTAGATGATGACAAAGGTACATCGTGGCAATATATAAATGATTTATATAACAGTGACAAAAATATGCAATATCGTATTGCACATAAATTGACAGACGCACATATGTATTAATCCTAATAACTTTCAAAGAATGAAAGTAAAATATGCAACTCAGACTTTAAGCGCCACTGTTTCAGCTGCTTTTAATACATACATAAGTTTAGGTGTATTACCTGCTAAAGCTACATTTACAGCAGAATTTATAGATCGTTTCAACAAGATATTTGATATTTTAAACTCTTCTACGCTTTATAATAGTAATCCTAACAAAACAGCGTTTACCAATTCAAATGAACAAAAGCTTTTTCTAAATGATACAATATCTTTCCTTCAACGTGTGAAAGTAATAACAAAAACTGGAAAAGATGTCACACGTTCAATAACATCAATCAAGTGTTGGATTATCACCATCAAATCGTTGCTTCAATTATGGAAAGAATTAGAACAATCTCAGAGTGGAATAAAATTTTTATTTACACGACGATTAAATCAAGATGCCTTAGAAAATTTCTTTGGCACTGTGCGTACTCAACATGGCAACGCTTTTAACCCTACTCCAATACAATTTTATTACTCATTTAAAAAGTTATTTTGTGTAAATTATTGTCAAGTTAATACAGGAAATTGTGAAATAGACAAAGATGAAATATTAGTTCAATGTACCAATTTTCACGAAACGAATATGTTTGAAATTCAGACAGCTATTGATAACAATACTTCTGTTAATATGGAAATAGACAATTATGAATATCGCAATATGCCAATAACTGAAGAAAATGTATTTACGTACGTCTGTGGATATTTGTTAAAACGCTGTTTTGTAAAACATACATGTGAAACATGTGAATTACTTTCAGAAAATAATAATAATTTAGATACTCTAAAATTATATAGTTACTTCAGAGCATATGATACTACAGAAAATACATTTGGCCGTTTGCATGTTCCAAGTTCTCTATTCCTGCAATATATTAAAGAAATGCATGGAAAATTTTTTGAAAATTTTTCTATTGTTCAACAATCTAATGTAGTACAACGTTTTACAACTATTCTTTCAAAAATAGAATTTTCTCATCCATGTTCTAATTTTCCGAAAAGATATTTAATTAAACTTTATATTAGGGTCCGTTTATTTTACACTCTAAAATTTATTAACCGAGACTTCAAAGAGCAAAAAAGACACAATAAAAAAATAACAATTCTATAGCACAAGTAAACATTTATTAATATAATAATATTATTATATTTATTAATGTTATAATTTATTATATGTAATGTTTTGTTTGATATGTTCTATTATATATATTATATTGAATTACATGAGTTACTTATTATTTTTTGCAAAATAAAATATTTAAGTGCAGTAGAATTTTTTGGTAGTTTATATCATTATCTATTATCTATTATATAATCTATTATACAATATATATTTATGTATGTAATTTCTTGAGCAAAATCAGTTTTGTATTTAATTGTATACTTTACCCCAAAATTTAATTTTCTTTCAACAAAAATTACTAATTAATTACGCATTACGAATTATATAATTAATTACTAATGTGCATGTAAATTGCATAATTTATGAAAAATATGCATGTTAGCTGCATGGTAAGTGTTGGTACATGTTCGAGATTAATTTGAATCTCGTTTATTTCATCCCCGGCGTGATGGCAGCATCACCCGGGTCAGATCGTGCAGCGCCGCATGAGCACTGCTCGCGCATGCCCGATCACGACACGAGGCGACCGCGCGACTTCACGGACGTTTTCCGGGGCTCTTTGTCTCATGGCGACCGTACGTAGTACACGCGTATTGAAATGCGGATAGTTATCGAGTGCTCTTTTGTGGACTTTCTCATTTTCTCATCTTCTCACCTTCTCACTTTCTCATCTTCTCATCCGAGACTTGACTCAGTGCGGACACGTAGTGAACTCTCAGCAGTGCGAATCATCCAGGACAGCTCAAGATACAGCATCAAGGCAGCTCAGGCTCACCACGCATCGCACGCCGGCGCCGCGTGGACACGGCTCACGGGCATCTACATTCATGAGGCCGGCTCTCGATCAGTAATATCGAACCGTGCAAGTGATTAAGGACTTTTCATTCCCGTCATACTCATAGACTTCTCAACTTGATCTCTCACCAGTGCGACTCATCCCGGACAGCTCGAGTACAGCATCAACGGCGGCTCAGACTCACGCACCCGTGCACGTGAATACAGACTTATCATACCGAATTTACTTGTATAGACTTCTCAGATCTCACATTTACAGAATTTTACATTTTCCGAGACTTTCACATGTAATTCGTTAAGGTATTAAACTTGTGACATTTCATTTTACATCAACTCGTCCGAGCCTCTAGATCACGTGATATTCCACCCTAATTAAGCGTGCATTCGCTCCTTGAGTCTTGTCGCTAAGTCCTCTCACCCTGCTTCCATCCGCAGCGGTACCAGCGAACTCTCCTAGCGAGAATCGCTAACAGTACAAGAAGTCTACTTATTTTTAAATAAGATAAGATATTTATTGACCCTGCGGGGTACAAATACGGACCTCCGCTCCGTTCACAATTTCATAAAACTTATAACTACTTATGCTTCGCTCGCCCTTACGCTCGCCTTTGAGAGAGAGAGATTCATCCTTCTCCATTCATCCTTCCATCCCTCTCCATTCATTCCTTCCTTTCTCACCTAGACCTCCGTTTCCGCCGCATCTTCATTTCTTTCTATATTACTCTCATTCATTCCTTCCATTTCTCTTTCTCCGCTCCATTCCTCTATTTTTCTCAGCCACTTCTCTCCTTCCCCTCCCTCTCCTAATACTACCTCTACCATATCTTCCCATCCCTTTTCCTTCCCCCAGTCCGTACACTCCTCCCATACGTGTTCCCATGTTTCCTCCTTCCATTGGCATACCCTACATTTCTTTTTCTCCTCTCCTTCCCAGTACCTTCCTCCTCTCATCTCTTCTCCTTTTTTTTGTTTACCCGGTGGAAACCCTCATGGGCCGTCACCCCGCTTCCGCTGGGACGGGAGGGGGTGGTGTGTGGGACTCGTCTCCCTGGCACTTGGGCAATTGACGACCCAAGGCCAGTAGTGCAACGGAGACGCCTACCGCACTAAAACCACCGGGGGTGGACTTCTCTGCGCTTTCTGGGGCCGTCCGGGAACTGCGTCGCATGACTGCCAGATGGCCCCGCGCCGCGCGTTGCTGTTCGCGCACCTCTTCGCTCTTTCTGAGCTTTGGCCCTTATAAAGGCCTTTCTCCTACTCTGCAGCGGGGGTGCCACCAGGCCCTCCGCTGCGCCCCCTCGTTGTTGTTGGGGGCGGGCGGGCCGTGGGTCTCCAGCCCATGTTCCGCCCCCGGGAGTCTTCTACAATCCCAGATCTTCTCCTTTTAGTCGCCTCTCACGACAGGCAGGAGTTACCCCGGGCCTATTCTATCTGGCGGGTCCCGGACGCCTTGCGGAAGACTCCCTTCTCCTTGTCCGTCTTCGATGGGTGGGAGGAGGGGAGGCAGCAGGCGACCTGACCTCCCAGGCCTTAGCCTGAGAGGCCGGACGTCCCACGAACCCCCCCCCTCCACCCCCTTTCCCCTATTCCCCGTATTACATGGGTCGGAGGTGGGCGGGAATCCCTCTCCTCCTTCTTCTTCCCGCTCCTCCGTCATTTTGCGACCCAGGGGGTCCACTTCCCCCCTACGGATCCGCTCTGCCTCCTCCTTCTGGAGCATCACGTGCTCACAGAAGGAGGAGAAGGCACTCCACTTATCTTCGTCCTTGGTTATCGCCCTTATTATGGCTCCCAGGGACAAATCTTGCCCAACTACGTTGGTGAGGACCCGGCGCTCAGCCTGCCACTCCGGACATACCTCCAGAGTGTGCTGGGCCGAATCCTCATTGTGTGGCGATGTTTATTAGGTGTTAGGTAACTCGTAAGGATCGACACTATAGTTGTAATATTATTTATTGCTGAGCCCGATAGGATACATGGACTGACTAACTCTAAACGGTTGCATCAGTCTACCACTCTCGCATTAACTGAAACTTATACATAGAGAGACTTCTCCTGTGTCGGTTCGGGGTTACCGACCGTGCTGTAGTTACATGAAATCCCCACAGTACTCCCCCCGTGAGAAAGGTCTTGCATTAAAATAAAATATTATTTCGGAATGTGAATGAAAGTAAAGTGAGTTAAGGGACTTATCTGTTTAGTTAAAAATAAAAAAATTTTACTGAAAGGAATACTATGTTATAGTAAACTTGTAAACGTATAGTTCTAGTTAACATAAATTATATGAGAATTGTAATGAATTAGTCACAGCCGCGTTTCATCTTAAGCGTTCTTACTGAAATGTACTTTTTTCTTTGGTCCTGAGTATTGTCGTAGACCGCTCGGTAGTTGGCTGGTCCCTTGTAGTGTTGCTGGCCCTCCACGCGGTTCGTTGTCTCGTTCGGTTGGTCGTGTGTGTTCTACGCTCTGTGGTTCGTGGCTCTCGCTTGCTGCACTGCCATCCCTCTCTGCTTGTAAGACCTCTGTTGTTGGAAGATGAGCCGGCTTGAGTCTCTCGACCGAGACATTAGTTCGGTCGGCCGTTTACATCTACTGTGAATACGCGCTCGTTCAGCCTCTCGATTACGCGGTGTGGGCCTGAATACGGGTTGTCCAAGGTCTCCTTGCGGGTGTTCTCCTGTCGCACAAAGACATGCGTGCACGTGTAGAGTTCTTTATAGCAAAAGATTTTCCTATGACCATGGTGCGCTGCTGGAGCTGGTTTGAGTGCCCTCATATGACATCTGAAATCTTCTAGAAAGGCGTTTGGATCGCTGGGTAGCTCTTCGTGTGTGAAAAACTCTCCTGGAATTCTCAATGTTGTCCCGTACACAAATTCCGCTGGCGATGCTTTCAGATCCTCCTTGTAGCATGTTCGTAGACCGAGGAGTACAACTGGAAGCACATCGATCCATCTTTGGTTTTCGTGGCACTTGATTGCGGTTTTGAGGGTTCGATGCCACCTCTCGATTAGTCCGTTTGTACGGGTCCTTTTACCTCCTATTAGTTGAACCAACGCCGAGAACAGTCTGCCCTCGAACTCTGAACCTTGGTCCGTGGTTACAATTTTTGGCGATCCAAAACGGGCGATCCAGTGAGTATAAAAGGCTTTGGCTACTGTGTCTGCTTGGTGATTTTTAATTGGTACCGCCTCGGGCCATCTTGAATATCTGTCGATCATGGTTAGACAGTATGTAAATCCATCGCACGGAGTCATTGGTCCGATTATGTCAATATGGAAGTGGTCGAAACGTGCGTCAGGATGTTGAAATGTGGCTGGTTGTAGATTAACGTGTCGTCCGATTTTAGCTCTCTGACACCGTACACACGTCTTGGCCCAATTATTTATATCTCTCTTCATAGCTGGCCAGACGTATCGCTGCCCTATTATCTTGGTGGTGATCTTTCCGCTCGGGTGATTAACGTTGTGGAAAACGTCAAAAACTTGTCGCCGAAATTCCGACGGCACGAATGGACGGATATCGTGGGCTGAAACGTCGCAATACAGTGCTTGATGGTCCGTGCCAAAAGTGAGTTTTTGGAACCTTAGCGATGTCTGGTTGTCTTTGAGAAGTTGAGCGAGTTCTTCGTCGACGAGTTGGGCTTTTGATAGCTCTTCGAAGTCTATTGTAGACGGGAGTCGCAAGGCATCTATCCTTGAAAGGGAGTCTGCCACGATATTTTCTTGTCCTAAAATGTATGAAATTTGAGTTGTGAATTGACCGATTAGGTTTAGTTGGCGGAGTTGTCTTGGGGACGCCTTATCCGATTTTTGCGAGAAAGCGTAGGTCAGTGGCTTGTGGTCTGTTCTGATCTCCACTTCGGCGTTTCCCTCTATCCAGGGTCTGAAAAATTTAATTGCGTGATAAATTGCTGTCAGCTCTCTATCGTACGTACTATAATTCATCTGTGCTGGTGAAAACTTTTTGGAAAACAATCCTAACGGCTTCCAGTCGTTGTCTGTTGACTGCTCCAGTACTGCTCCCATTGCGCTTCCGGAGGCGTCCGTGGTTAAACGTAGTTTGGCGTTCGGGGCTGGATGTGCCAATAAAGTTGCGTCTGCTAGATTTTGCTTTGTTTTTTCGAAAGCCTCGGTCGCTTCCTCTGTCCAGTTAATTAGTCTTTTATCGTTCTTCCTGGAGTCTCTAAGATATTCGTTTAATGGGGCTTGTGTGGCTGCTGCGTTTGGAAGGCACCTACGATAGAAATTTACTGCTCCTAAGAATCGGCGAAGTTCCTGCACATTTGCTGGCTTTTTGAATTCACGTATGGCCTTGACTTTGTTTGGTAGAGGTGCTGATCCTGCTGATGAGATCTGATATCCTAGAAATTCTACCGTCTCTGCTGCAAATACACACTTATCTATGTTGATGTGTAACCCGTGGTCCTTGAGGCGATTGCAGACTGTTTTCATATGTTGTTTATGTTCCTCTAAGGATGACGAAGCGATGAGTAAGTCGTCTATGTAGGCGAACACGAAATCGAGATCTCTAAGGACCTGGTTAATGAAGCGTTGAAACGTTTGAACGGCGTTTCGAAGTCCGAATGGCATCACCGTGAATTCGAAGAGGCCAAAAGGTGTTGTGACGGCCGTTTTTGGAATGTCTTCGTCAGCCATTGGTATCTGATGATATGCTCTGGTCAGGTCGATTGTGGAAAAGACTGTTTTTCCATGTAATATTGCTGAGAAATCTTGAACGTGGGCTATAGGGTATCTATCCGGTAGTGTTTGTGCGTTTAGACGACGGTAATCACCGCATGGGCGCCAGTCGCCTTTTTTTTACCATATGCAGGGGGCTAGCCCATTGGCTCTTCGATGGTCGACAATACCCTTGATCCATCATAAACTGGAATTCCGCCTTGGCGTCCTTCAGTTTATCCGGTGGAAGACGTCGCGGGTGCTCTGAAACCGGCAAACCGAACGTCTCGATCTGGTGTTTCACGGAATGTCGAGTTGTTAAGATTCGTGCGGAAGGTTTTGTAACATCCGCGAACTCGGTTAGGATCTCAGCTATGGGTGCAGACTTATCGAAACTAGAAATACCTGTGAGCGGGGCTTTATCCATCTTTGCGTTAATAGTTAATCCTGTCTCCATATCCTTGAGCGTTTTTGTTCTCAAATTAGGCGTTAGATTATGTTGATATAGGGCGTCAGCTCCCAGTATTGCGTACGGTACTTCGGCGATCAAGCACACGCAGCGGATCGGTCGGCGGAGTCCAATGTTGAGTGACATTGCACGTTCACCGAAAACTGTTATCCGTGAGCCGTTCGCCGGGTAGAGTACGCCTTGAGCCTTCCTTGACGTCTCTGCTGAGCGTGATGGAATGACCGACACCTCTGCTCCCGTGTCGATTAAGAATCGAAATCCTGATGTCTTGTCCGTGACGAAAAGTCGGCGGGAGGGATGCGTACCGTCTGTTGTCGCCGATGCCAAAGACGGTTGTTTTAGTTTTCCGACTTTGACACGACCTGTTTGTTTTGCGCCCATTCGCACGGTTCTGTGCACTTCCTAGCTTTCTCTTTAAAACGCCGATGATAAAAACAGATTTTTGGGCCGCGCGATGAACGTGACGAGTCTCTTGACGATGCTCTTGAATGTGAACGCGAACGTAGGCGTGAACGTGATCGAGGAGATGAATCCCAACGTGTTTGCAGCTCGTTTAGTCGTTTGGTGATCTCTGCTAACTGGCTGGCGAGGTTTTCTTCTGGTTTTTGTATTGCCATTAACTCGTGACCTGCCTCTGTAGGTCGGTGTTCCATTATTTTGTCCGCTACTGCGGCTAACGCGTTTACGTCTCCCGGTACTACCTGCAATGTCATACGCACATCGTTAGGTAAGTGTTCGAGAAAGAGTGTTTTTAAATCTTCATTGTCGAATCTTCCTGGCCCGGCGAGTGATTTTATTTCGGTGAGTAGTCTGGAAGGTTTCTTCTCCTTTAGCGATAGGCCCGATAGCAATTTTCTCAAATCTTGTCCTCTAGTTAGCGAGTAATGTTCGATCAGCAATGTTTTTAGCGCTTCGTAACGGTTTGTATGTGGTAGCCCTGCGATTGCGTTGCTCATGCTGTCGTACACGTCGTCGTCCAAACTGGCTATTAACGCGCTGAACTTGTCGAGTTCGGATGTTCCGCGAGCTTGGAATTCACTCTCCGCGATTTGGAACCACGCCCTGACGTTATTGCTAGGCTTGAACTTGCGTAATTTGACTCGAGTGTCGACGTATCCGTGAAATGCGGTGGCCCGTGTACCGTCGGTCCTACCTGCTGCTGTTTCGGGCAAACCTGGGTGTTCGTGCGTTCCCTGTGAAGTTTGATTTGGCAGTGTTTGTTTGTCGTCGTCATTTTCCTGTTCTTTGCTGTGCTCGGACGTTTTCGGCGGCTGTATCCCCGTGTCCATTGTCTTCTCGGGTACTTGTGCTGGGTTGTACGTGTAACCAGACCGTAGCGTTCTATGTTCGCACATAGGCGTTTGTGCGGTTACGTATGTTCTCACTCTGCGTCGATTCCGCTGGTACCTCTAATCAAGCGTCGGGGTCACCATTTGTGGCGATGTTTATTAGGTGTTAGGTAACTCGTAAGGATCGACACTATAGTTGTAATATTATTTATTGCTGAGCCCGATAGGATACATGGACTGACTAACTCTAAACGGTTGCATCAGTCTACCACTCTCGCATTAACTGAAACTTATACATAGAGAGACTTCTCCTGTGTCGGTTCGGGGTTACCGACCGTGCTGTAGTTACATGAAATCCCCACAATTGGCGCCACAGTGGTGACATCTCGCGTCTCTTTCGCGACCTATCCTGTGCAGGTACCCACCGAAACAGCCGTGTCCGGTGAGTACCTGCGTCGTCCTAAAGGACGTGCGCGCCCAAGGACGCTCTAGCCAGGCATCTAGACCAGGGAGGATGGCATCTATTGTGCGCCTCCCGAAGATATTCGGCTCCGTGAGCCACACCCGCCATTCCTCCCTGGTCGCCTCCTTGGCCTGCTGCCTGAGCAGTCTCCTCACCCGCGCGGTGACCGGCACGCCCTGCTCCCTCAACTCTCTGGAT